>NW_007728893.1:238115-258093 GCF_000696425.1 Galeopterus variegatus
TCACCACTGTGCACCAAAGGCAGATAACCCCGGCCTTAACCGGAGGCTTAGATGAGCAACTATTCCTAGTGTACTCAGCCTAATTATAAATGATAATATTATTTTTCACTCACATAGGCTAATGTTTCCATGTCGTCTGATTTATGTGGATTTCTAAATAAAGAGATAAAGAAAGAGAGGGGGAAGGAGTGGCAGTTCACAATTTATTTGACTTGGGGTTCCACCTTACTTGTGCAGTACTTTCCCTTCGTACAAGCAACTTCCTGTATCATATCATGCCATCAGAGCCTCTCAGCATCCATGAGTGTGTTACTGAGGAGATGGGTGGAAATGACTGAGAATGGGTAAATGACTTCCCCACGATCACACCACCAGAAATGATTACAGCAATATAACAGTGCTGTCTGAGCACTATACACGTGCTATGTTAATCTCTAGTCCCTGCTGTGTCTCTTTGGGGTGGGGACTGTTATTACTATATCCTCATCATCCCTAATGTAGGGACTAGGAAACTGACTAAATATAACTTGGTCAACATCACACATCTAGAAAGTTGAGATCTAGGATCTGAATTCAGGTATTCTGGCAGGAGGTCTGTGCACTCAACAGCTCTGCCATACTGGGTGGTAGTCAGGACATCGACTCGTGTTCCATATCCTGTGTTCCACAAACACTTATTGAGCACATACTGTGTGCCAGGCACTGCACTAGGCATGAGCCTACAGAGGTAAATTAGACTCAGTCCCCACCCTCTGGGACCTCGGAGTCTGATGGGGGAGGATAGACACAAACAACTCAACATGACAACTGCTGTGAGGGAAGCAAGAACAAGATCTAGTGAAGGTATGAGGTGGTGTGGGGGGTTGCTGATTATCTCTGGGAAGTCCTCTCTTGGGAGGGGTGGCAGCAGTCAGCCTGAACAGTCAGTTTGAGGTCACCTGTTAGATGGATGTGGGAAGTGGTGGTGTGGGGAGAGCATCCGCAGGCAGAACAAGCCACTGTGCAAGTAGCTGTAAAACAGGATGGCACATCTGAGAAACTATAATACGGTCTGGCAGAAGCATGCCCAAGGATACCAGGGAGGAGTGTGAATTGAGACTTCAGAGCAGTGAGTGGTAGAGGGAGTTGTGTTTGAAATACTGAGTAAGACAAACAAAACAAAACAAAACACCCCAATCCATCCACCATTAGGTAACACTAGTAAGACCTCCATAAGCCGAGAAAGTGTAATGGAACACTCTAGCAACATGCAGACCTGCTAATGCAGCCTCAAGCCTGGTGGTGGAAACATACAAGACGGGAAACCAAGTCAGGACCCTTAACGCTCCTTCAACTCAAGGTCCAATCAGCACTGAAAAAAGTCCTTCTCTATCTTATATCCTTATGGAGACTCCATGACATTTGTTATTTTTCCATTCACCTGATAAGATCATTGCATTTAATTTTTTCACCTCTGCATTCAATCACCCTCCTTCGAAGAGGGCTGGTGCAAAATAATCCAGAGGCAGCCATCCAGTTATGCCAAATGTGAGAAGAAAATTACCATCAGAACAACCTGCCAGCAAAGCCCCATGTTTACTCAGTTCTATCGTCCCAGCAATATTCATCTTTGGAAATCATATTCACACAAATTCATAGTCATTTTGAACAGAGTGACAAGCATGGTGCTTGATATGCACAGACATGGGATTCCAAATTGTTCTTAGGTGTCCATAATGGCAGTCAACACCACTCACTCAGTATTGATGGAGTGCTGACAGTATACAAGGCGCTTCGCTAAGGGCTGGGAGGAGGCAGGAGACACAGAGATGAGTTATGTGTGGAGCTAGATCTAGGAGCCTAGGGTCTGGTAGGGGAGAGAAGAACTACACATAACTGCAGTGCAGGCAGAAGTGCTGAGGACTGTAAGAGAGGCAGAGAGTGTGGCTTTGTCATTCAGAGGAGGGAGGTTATTTCCAGCTCAGGGGATCAGCAAATGCTTTGTTTATGGTTCCACCTAAACTGAGCTTTTAGTCATCTTCTCAGCAAATACATGCTTGCTATGGGGACAAGAATTTTGCCAGGTGCTAAAAACACACAGATAACAGTGAACAAGGCAAGGCAGAGAAGGTACCTGCTCTCATGGAACTTATGAGCTAGCAGGGGGCAGGGGGCAGGCAAAAATACAGGCGAA
The DNA here is from genome assembly GCF_000696425.1 of Galeopterus variegatus. Classification (NCBI taxonomy): domain Eukaryota; kingdom Metazoa; phylum Chordata; class Mammalia; order Dermoptera; family Cynocephalidae; genus Galeopterus; species Galeopterus variegatus. Next base: position 240,289 of record NW_007728893.1, read on the forward strand.
CCAATGATGAACAGGAAAATTTGGGATAAGTGCTATGAAGAAAATCAAACAAGTTGATCAGTAGATTGTGCCTGGGGCAGATGGGGTTACTTTATATTGGGTGGTCAGAACAGGCCTGAAGGATAAGACAGAGTCACCCTTGCAAGGATTTCAGGGAACAGCGTTGGAGGCAGAGGGAACTGCAAGTGCAATGGTCCTGAACCAGGAATCAGAGCTGGGTGTTTGTGTCTGGAGTGCAGAGAGGCAGAGTGGAAGGAGATGGGGTTGATGAGGTAGGTGGGGCCAGGGGAATGCAGAGTCCCTTGGATTATGGAAGGAGTTTGAATTTTACTACAAGGACTACAGGAAACTGATATGGATTGAATTGTGTCCCTCAAATTTTATGTATTAGAAGCTTGATCCCCACTATAAGTGTTGAGGGTAGGAAATCCTATTGTGGTATGTTGCTTTGCCTCACATAGATTTATCACCTCTCTTCCCTTGGGTGATGGAGCTGCAAAAGGATTACTCAAAGCCCATCTATTCTGAGCAGTGAGAGACCCCGAAGGAGTTAATTTCCTGGAACCCTCAAGAAAGAGGCATCCCTTCCTTGGGAAATTAACCATGAGCTGGGGTTCTTTCCCCACATTTATTCTCCAGACCAGGAAGTTACAGGAAAAGAACATAGGTGGGGTTTAACAATAGAGGCTGGTAACATCAGTGAAACAAGGAAAGTGACATTCCATAATGCAATTTGCAAAAAATTGAGTCGATCCACCAACAAAAGCTTGATCTTAGCAAGCACTGTTTTCCCCTACAGCAATTTCCCCAGTATTTTACATATCAATCAGTAGGATAACCAAGGACATCTGTTCTTGAGAGCCAGTGACTTTGCTGTGTTACAAAGACTTTAGCCTGAGGAAGGTTTCATGTCTTTTGCAAGGTTAACCTTTCTATATGTTATTCCAAAAGGTTAGGCTAAAACTGCAACTACAGGGCTTTGCAAACTAGGCCCTGTGAAATATATTTGCTTTATAAATGTTAGTATATTCCACAGTGGTAACTGAAAGGTGGGGCCTTGATGAGGTGATTAGGTTCTTAGGACAATGCCATAGTGAATGGATTAATAATGGTGGTCATGGGCATGGTTCTGAGGGCTTTAAAAGGAGAGCATGTGAGAGTGTCTCTCTCTCTGCTTCCACCATCTCTCAATGTAATACCCTGTGTCACTGAAGCCACCACCAAGGAAGACCCTCACCAGATGTGTTTCCTGGACTTTGGACTTCCCAGCCTCTGAAACTGTAAGCAATAAATTTCCTTTTCTTACATATTACCCAGTCCTGAGTATTTATGTTGTAAGCAACAGAAACAGACTAGTACAGAAACCCTGGGAGGTTTTAGTGAGGGGATGAGTAGGTTAGTCATATGGTGATGAGAAGGGACTCTTTTCAGACAGGGGGACAAGCATGTTTATGTTTGGAGCTAGAAAAGAAGCCATTTTAGAGAAACATATTGGGAGTCATTCTGGGGCTCGATCAAGGCGAACGTTGAATGACTGCAGTTTGGCTGTTGACCCTGGGAAATATAACCATAAAGGAATCCATTCTTTAGATCCCAGAGATCCTGTCTCTGGTACAGTCACCTAGGAGTGGTTTCATCTCTGTAAGTCTATCTTCTACAGAAATACTCAGCATCCCCAGTGCTTTGGTATTCCTCCAAGACAATGAGAGATGTAATTGATTTACACCAGCCACCCTGAGACCGTGGGGCTGTGTGAGTCCCTCTCCTCCCTTTGGGAGCCCTGGGCATGTTCTTTCTGCCTTCCTCACAACAACCACACACACACATACACACACACACACACACACACACATACACAAATGTAGTTAAAGATAAATAAATAAAAATAATTTTTAAAATGTGGGAACAGTATGCATCAAAACCAGACCCATGAAAACTATGGAGAAGTTCCATGCTAACTATAGAGAAGAGGTCCCTTTCACCCCAAAAGAGAGGGATCTGACCTTCTGCTGGGCTTAGCCCATCCATCTCACACCCATCCAACCTGGAAGGAGGGTTGTGCCCTGGATATGAGCAAATGCGCACTCACAAGCCTGTGTCCAAACCACCTACCACCTCTTCATCCTCTGACAGGAGGACAGGATGGGGAGATGAGGGAAAGGGGCATGTGGGGCCTCTCAGAAGGGAGCAGGGAGGAATCTTGTTGGCATCTTCTCTTCTCCCTACTTTCCCTCAAGAGAAAAGGCATTGCAAGGTCTAGGGCTGAGATGGTGCAGGACCCAGGATCTAGTTTAGCTCATACCAGATTTGGCACCAGGCCTCAGGCTGAACCAGAACAACCCCAGAGAGAGAATGGGTCTCCAGACAGGGACTTAAACACCTCTCTCTGTATGGTATAGCAACACTTTTGTCCCTTGTCCACTTCTTCAGTAGAGACTTGAAAAGCCAGGTATTCACTTTCTCAACTACTTTTACTGATAACAGTGGCCCTGAGACCCAGTTCAGATCACTACTATGTTATAAAACATCTGCTGGACAGAGATCTCTGGGAAAAGATAAGAGAACTCTTTCTTGCTGCCCTATCCCCCAGCTTCTCCCCCACCCCCACTTTGAGCCTTTGTGCCTGATGAGAACATGATGACTGGAGCTTAGGCAGCTGTTTTGCCCCCATGAGATAGCAAGCTTAAGAATGAATACTGAGTTTAGTATGGTGGAAGGGTGAAAATAACCCTGGTCTGCAGTGATGTCAACCACTAAACCAACCCTAGCACTACCTGCTTCTAGATTTCTTTAGTAGACAATGGCTGTTTTGCCCCCATGAGATAGCAAGCTTAAGAATGAAAACTGAGTTTAGTATGGTGGAAGGGTGAAAATAACCCTGGTCTGCACTGATGTCAACCACTAAACCAACCCTAGCACTACCTGCTTCTAGATTTCTTTAGTAGACAATGGGCAGGCTCATGTTTTAGCCACGTTTAGTCAGCTTACACATCCTACTAGATATGATGATCTACAGGCCAACCAGTCCTGGGAAGAGTCAAGCATGTATGCGTGGTAAACACAAGAGGAATATGTTCTGTCCGCTGCTAACTTCCTCCTTCAAAGCTCTGAGTTTCTTGTTGGGAAGTGAGTTGATCCTGGTTTATGTCTCTTAATCACGTGGCTTCCCTCCTTTCTTCTCAGGCTCAGGCTCTTGATTCTTTCCGTCCATATCCTGCCTGTGTAGCAGGGGTTGTGTTTATCCTTGTGTTAGAATATATGGTTAACTTCTTCAGCAGAAACTGATACATCAATTGCTTAAACAAGAGACATGCTCCTCTCGCCCTCATGCAGGAGGCAGGTGCAAGCAGCTCAAGGCTGTATGGCAGTTCCACAGCAGCTGGCATGCAGGCTTCGTCTGTCTCATGGCTCTGTCAACTTTGGGTACTGCTCGATCCATAGTGGCTTGCTGCCACATTCACAGCCAGCAGTGGAGGGGAGGAAGAGGTGGGAGAAGAAGGGCCACGCCCCTATTCACGTCATAACCTGGAGGTGGCACACGTCACTTCTAATGCCATTGGCCATTCTGCCTCCTATTGGTCACACTTAGGTGCTAGGAAGGTTGGGAAATGCAGCTTTGCTGTGGAAGGAGGGGAGAATGGTATTGGGGGGACAGCTGGTAACTGAGCCAGTCTTGATCTTTGCTGGATCCACAGTACCTAGGACATTGTCTGACACATCATCCATATTCAAAATATTTATGGAACGAATGACTATTAAATGCATTATTATAATTTATTCTCTGTCTCTCCCACTGACTGTGAGCTTCTTCAAGGAACTCTGTCACTGCTATTCAGTACTTAGTGCATACAGTAGGTGCTCAGTAAGTACGCATTGAACTGATGAATGAATGCACAAGATTCAGTATTTTATTCACTTCCACATCCCTTCTTGATCACTGTCTCATCACCATTGAACATCTGAAGACTGGGCCATCCACTTGTACCTTCTTTGCCCCCATCTCATCGTTGGGACCTACTTCTCTCTAGTTTCAGCTTCAACACAATCAGCCTGGACTTAGCAGCTTCTCTGTGAAGGGTGCTGAGCTGGGCATCAGGCTCACAGGTACGTGAGGGGCTGGCCCTGCTTTCTTCTCAGCCCCTGGTTGTTGCGTGCTCTCTCCACCCAACCTCACTGTCTGCAGGGATTGCTACATGCCAAAGGATGTGGCAGATCTCATGGTGGAAAGTGCTCAGGTTTTGGAGCTGTTGTTTACATTCTGAGAGACAGTGTTGTTTCATGGATGGAACTTTGGCCTGGGATTTTAGTGGCATTATAAAGTGGTCATTAAGGATGTAAACTTTGGAGCTAGTTGGATCTGGGTTCAAAACCGAGGTGTGGTGATAAAATGTCCTAAAACTAAGTGTGGTGATTGTTGCACAACACAGTCAGTATAAAATCATTAAATTGCACATTATATGTGGGTAAATTTTATGGTATTTGAGTTATATCTCAATAAAGCAGTTACCATAAAAGTTAGCTCTGCTTTTTTTTAGTTGTGACCTTGCTAAATCTCTCTGCATTTTGGTTTTCCCCTCTCTAAAATGGGGTAACTAATAACTACCTCATAGGATTGCTGTAAGGCTTAAATGAATGATGCATGTAAAGCTTTCAGCATAATGCCTGACAGAGTAATAAAGTTATTTTACTCTTGACTGTAAGGCTTAATTTCTTTTTTTCCCTAATTTTCATTACCTTGTATTTTATTCTCTTATTGAGAATACATCACAAAGAAAATTCCTCAACAACTGAAAAGCATCTCTAAGTAAAAATTTTAACATCTGCTGCTGCTAGCTAGCTGTGGGGATTTGGGGAAGTTTCCTGGGAAGTTTCTGGGCCTCAATTTTCCCACTTGTAAAATGGGATTGCACTATGTTCACCCTGTATATGTTACAGGATTGCTGTTTAGACTTAGATAATAAGATATATGTGAAGACCCTTCCTAAACTAATTCTCTTCTGTGGTTTAAGCGAGTGATGCTCTGAGAAGACGTATAAGTGTTTAAGAAAGAAGACTCTGCAGAAGTCCCCAGGTTCATATTCTAGATCTACTGCTTATCAACTCTGAAACCTGGAGCAAATTCCTAAACCTTTTTGTGCCTCAGTTCATAACATGGAGGTAATATTGGTGCCTACCTCACAGGGCTATCGTGAGAATCCCATGCATTTGTATGTGCAAAGGACTTAGAACATCAATTAGAACAGAGTAAGCGCTCCGCAAATGTTCGCCGTTATTATTTTAAGAAACAGGCGGATTCTGATGGTGATGGTAGTGAGGAAAAGTCTGCAGCATGAGGCATACAGAAATCTACCAGCAGTATGGAAAAAGCACAGAAGGATGGATGATCACATCAGCCACTGCTAAGTGAAATGTTTGCTTGGTTCACAGGACCGTGCCCTCAAGAAGCTGGGTAGGCTGTGTCTCAGGACCCTTTCCAAGGGCATAATTTATCCAGTGGCTCTATCTTCCATTGGTCAAAGCTCCTTTGCATTTCAGGGCTGTGCATGTGTGGAGGTGCACCCCGCTGAGTGGATCCTCAGACAGAACTAACGGAACCAGACAGGAGGAAAGAGGCAGGAGGCAGAAGGCAGGAGGCATGCGCAGGAGGGAATTGGAATTTATATTTCAACACACATGTACATTGTGAAATGATCAAATCATTAGTATATTCATCCTCTTAAGCATTTATTATTACTTTGTGATGAGACCATTCAAGAACCTCCTTTTGAAACATACAATACAATATTGTTAACTCCAGTTATCCTATTGTGCACCTGAACACCGAAACTTCCTCCTCCTATTTAACTGTGGTTTTGTACCCATTGACCAATCTTTAACCATTGCCCCTGGATCTGAAACTTTTTGAGTGCTGACATGACACTTAACGGAAATGCTCATTGGAGCATTTCAGGTTTCAAATTTTTGGATTAGGGATGCTCAACTGGTATGCTGCAAATATTCAAAAATCCAAAAAAAATCTGTAATCTGCTCATTCATTGGAGCGTTTCAGATAAGGGATACTCCACCTGTAGAGGCCTCAAGGGCAAAAGCAGTACGGAATGTCAGGCTCACTCTGAGGGGTTCCCTTCTCTCCAGCACCTCGATGCCTCAGATGCTGGGCACCTTGGTGGTTCTCCTCTGCCAGTATAATCCAAAGAGCGGTCCTTAGATAGCAGCGTTGGCATCATCTGTGACGTTGTTAGAAAAGCAAAATTCCTGAGCCTGAACCTGACCTACTGAGTCAGGAGCTCTGAGGACGAAGCCCAGGAAACTGTTCTAAGAAGCTGTCTATGTGCATTAAAGTTGGAAAACCGTTGTCCTGTGCTTTTAAACAACTGGTGTTTTCTTTTGTTTGTTTGTTTGTTTTCATTTTAATCCAGATTTTATGGCTGCTCTCTGAAGGAGTGTTGGTGTGATACAGAATACTCAACCATACCTAGAGATGGAAGGCCACAAGGTACTTGTCAAATGTCATCTCTGCTCATTCTCAAGAATTCAGGTATGTTTTTCTCATTACTGTATCTCTAGCATCTGGAATCACGCTTGGTGCTCGAGAAAGTGCTCAGCAAGCATGTACTGAATACATAAAAGTCTATGAGACGGTTTTTTATTATTCCCATTTTACAGACGAGAAAACAGGGACACAAATGATTAAATGACTTTAACATCCCCAAATAGTAAGTGACAGAACTGGTATTCGTCCCCAGAGCTGGTATTCGAGCTGGTAACACAGCAGCCCTGGGCATCTGAGGGGGCTGGGCACTAAGGCTGGGCCGTGCAGTGCAGGAAGGAGAAGCAAGGAGCGCATCCAACAGGACAGACGCTGCTGACTCGAGGACTCGCCTCAGGTGGGCGCTGCTTCTGAGTCAGGATGGAGTGCTGGGAGCGCCATCACAAGGCGTGAGTCCTGCCTTTTCCAGATGGTTTGTGGCCCTCATATGAGCTCTGCCAAGAGAAAATAGTCCATTCCAGGCCTTTGTTTTGAGGTTTAGTCCTCTGGTGCTTGAGGGCTTGGCTCCCAGGGCAGGGATGATGGAAAATGTCTTCTATATCCAAAGAACAAGTAAGTACTTGTAGGAGAGAAAGGATCTGCAGGCAATGAGACGAAAGCTGCCCGGGTGTAGGCAGAGCCGGCTTTGGTAGGGCTGGCTTCCCAGGATGTCACCTTAAAGGAACTGCCTGATCGAGTTTCCCCAGAACAGCCAAGAGGCAGCTGGAGTGGGATGTCCCCTTGATTTCAGTGGATCCAGGAAACTGTGTCACTGGAGTGTGGGCTCCCTGGGAAAGGGAGGAGCCTTTCTTGAAGGAAGGACTTTCAATAACCCTTCTGTGCCATCCCTTGTTTCCATGGAAATGGCTGAGAGACCCAAACAAGAAGCTGGCTTCCTTGGAGAAGGGAGGCCAGACCCATTGGCAAGAGCTTCCTACCAATAGAGCGTCAGCTCTGAGCTATGGCATCTCTTCAAGGTGCCACATTACCAGGATCCCATCTGGGGGAGGGCGATGGTGAGGAGAGTTAGCTGGGAACCCAGGGCAGGCCAGTAGGGACGGTCTAAAAACAAGACTCAGAGTGTCCAGTTTGGAAGAGACTTCAGAGTTCATCTGGGACCCAGGAGCAGCATGACTTGCCCAAGGCCATGCAGTAAGTCCCATACACTAGGACTAAAGTCCCATCCAGGAGTGCTTCTTCCCCTGCTCTGGAATGGCCTTCTTTTACTAACAGCAACACTGCTAATTGAGTCTTACATTTATGGAATGTTTCATGCGCTGGGCACAGTGCTAATTCCTTTCCACACATTACCTTGGTTACTTCTCACAACAATCCTGAAAGGAGCATACTGTTACCCCCAGCTTACAGACAAGGCGAGGAATTTTAGCAAGCCCGAGTGCATTGGTCAAGGTCTCATATGTGTCAAGCAGCTGAGCTGGTGCGTAAAGGCAGGACATCTGACAGTAGACCCGGACCCCTAACGGCCATCATTTTTCTTTGTCATCTTGGGTCTTCTGCTCCCTCATGTGCCCCACATGCCTGCTCTCCCCTTTGTGCTCCCAGTGGCTCCTGATCCATGTGCCAAGCAGCTGTGGGCTTCTGATGTTTAATTGCACATTGGGGGCTGTCATGCTATGGAACACGACAGCAAGGAAGAAGCCTTAGGCCTTTTTTGAAATAGCTGTCTAGATAAATAAAATAATTCTTTTCTGTAATATCGATGCTCCTTGCAGAATGCCAAGAAGCTATAAATAAGGAAAAAGAAGGTAGGAAAAAACCTCATATATCTCTTAGCTCTTTCTTCTGGAAATTGTTCACATCTTCATCCATTTATCCATTGATGATCTTGATGGTTTCCTTATCAATTTGCTTATGAACAGTGTCCTTCACACTCATCATTGTGTAGACATTTACCCCCTTCTTATTTATTGTTATTGCATTTTAAGAAGGTGTTTTGGGTGTTGGACTTGGCTGCCTGGATGTTAATGGCCTGGTCCTTTGCCCTGCAGATATCCAGTGGCAGTGTCGGGGCTTCCTGGGTGGCAGTGGCAGGCTGACAGGCCTTGACACTGGCTGCAGCAAAGGTTTGCTCACGGCTGTCAAGTTTCTTCTCACCCAGCTTGACCTGGAAAAAAGCGGTCCTGCCCTTGAAGACTCCAGTACATCAGCCAGAAATGCCATTACCACATATTTCCCTTTCCTGGGAAGTGGAGGACTCTGTTTTGGGGACTGAGAGCCAGGACTACAGGACTGGAGTTTCATCCAGGTTCTCAGAGCCTGTTGCGTCACCGCTGGATGGAGTTTTAAGGAACTCTGCTCAGTTACCGTTTGGTTAGAGAGCTGTAGTCATCATTACAAGTACTGTATAATTTGTGTGACTGGAGGACCATCAGCTGCCTAAACTCCCTTCATAATAACTCCTCACAGTTGCATTGTTGTTTACAAAAAGTGGTTTTCACACCCACTCCAGGAGGTAGGCAGAGTTGTTATTAATCTACTTTGCAGATGAGAAAACTGAGGCTTGGAGAACGGTGGCAGGGTTGGGGCCAGAATCTGAGCTCCAGTGAGCTTTCCTAGGGAAGGAAGAGATCCTGGGCCTGGAGACATCCTGTGAAAAGGACCGTCCTAGCACTTGGCAGATGAGGAGGGAGAGAGAGGACACATCTCTGAGGGTATTTGGGCTGGAGACACAGAATTCATCTGCTTTGCTCATTTGTCTGGGTCGGTTCTGTCTCCCTCGGTTCCCCAGTGTCGCCCTCCCCCTGTCCCAGCTGTGAAAACAACAAGGTGCGTGCGCGCGTGCACACACACACACACACACACACACACACCCTGTGCTTAGTCGTGAAAACCCAGAAGTAGTCCCATTAAAGTTAGGAACATGACACGTCCATGATCTCTGTCACTACTGGATAATGGTCATCAGGCATAGCCAATATGATTAGAAAGGAGAAAGAAATAAGAGGTGTAAACATTAAAGAGGAGAAGGGAAACATTATGTATAGATATGCTTTACATTCACAACATCCAGGGTATTCAACTGAAAACATTGCCAACAACAGGATTCAGTGTGGTGCTTGGGTAATAAAATCAGTATCATGTAATATAAAAAACAGAAAAAAGGGAAAAAAAGCCCATTTATAATAGCTATGAACAGATCACATACCTCAGAATATAGTTATCAAGTTGTATATAAATGTATATGAAGAAGATTTGAAGATGCTGCTGAGGAATCTATACAAACACATGAATAAATGGAAGAACATATCTGTAAGAGAGGACACTCCGTACTACACATAAACCAACTATCCCTAGGTTATTTAAATTTAACATAATTCCAATTAAAAATAGAATTTTTCTTGGAATTAGATATGCTAAAGTTTATAAAAAAAGAAACAGATGAGAATAATCATATAAATTCTAAAAAGTAAAAGGTGTGTAAGCCTGAAAAATACTAAAATATAAAGCTAAAATAAATTAAGCAGTTTGGTAATGGTGATGAATAGACAGACAGACAGACAGACCAATAAAACAGTGCAGAGAGTCCAGAAATAGACCCTAATATACATAAAAATGTAGTTTGTGATTAAGAGGACATTTCATATCAGTGGGAGAAAAGGAGATTACTAAATAAATGGTGCTATGTTTAGACAAATGGTAACCATCTAAAACAAAGTTTAGATCTCTTCTTGTTCCTTATACCAAAATAAATTCCAGATGGAGCAAAGATTAAAAAAAAAAAAAAAACACAAACCCATAAAAGTATTAAAAGAAAACATGGGAGATTTTATTTAAATAATATCCAAATGGGGAAGAACTTTCTGAAAACATGACACAAAATTTAGAATCCATATAAGAAAAGAGATTGACAAATATAATATCATAAAATTAAAATTTTCTGCATTACAAAAATTACTATAAAGTCAAAAGATAAGCAACGAACTTTGTTGGAAAAGATGTTTCCAATATGTGAGACCCAAAGAGCTAATTTCCTCAATGCCTATGTAAACTCCTACAGATGCATAAGGAAAAAGACTAACAACTCAAAAGAAAAGCAAAGGACATGAGCAGAGAGTTTCAAGTTTGTAGAAAAAAATAAGTAACAGTGGCCTTTAAGCACGTGAAATGTACTCACTCTGCCAAAAAAAAAAAAAAATGCAAACTAAAAATCGTGTGAGATTCCCTATTCAACTATGAAACGGGCAAAAATGAAGATATTTATTAACACGTTGTTAAGGGTGGGAAACCATCACTCTGTTGTTGCGGGAGTACAAACCTGTACAACCTCTTTACAGGGCCACATTGTCTCTGAAAATAAAAATGCACATATACCGTAAGCAAGCAGTATCCCTTCTAAGAATTTGTTCTATGAGCGAATGCATGCCTTTGCCTAATGACATACGTGTAAGGATTTACTAGCAGAAAAAGATTGGGAATTACTTACATATGTATCAACAGAGGGCCACTATAAAGTATGGTACACTCCTAGAGTGAAATACTCTACAACCCTTAACAGCAATGTTATAGAGACAGGGGGCAAGCTCCCAAACATACTAACTCTTTGACATCGTCTACAGCTGGAGCTTTCAAACTTTTTTGATCACAACTCACAATAAGAACTATATTTTACATCACAAATTGGTTCATTCATTTATTTTCTTTCAACAAATGCAGCAGTCCCCCTTATCTGAGAGGGATATGTTCCAAGACTTCCAGTGGATGCCTGAACCCTCAGATAGTACCACATCTTATAGACTATGCTTTTTCTTATACGTACAAGTACGTACCTATGATAAAGTTTAATTTATAAAGTAGGCACACTGAGAGATTAACAACAATAACTAATAATAAAATAGAACAACTATATAACAGTATACTAGTAAAAGTTATTTGAATGTGGTCTCTCTCTCTCTCAAAACATCTTATTGTACGTAATATTTCCAGACCAGGCTGGCTGCGGTGAACTGAAACTGCAGAAAGCGAAACCATGGATAAGGCAGGGAGTACTGTATTTAGTAATTACCATATTGTTAGACACCAATAAGGCACTGAAGAGACAAAAGTGAATAGAGCATTTAAAAAAATACCTGTCATTGTGGAATTAAATATATATATACACAATTTAAAACTGTTTAACATTGAAACGAGGAAAACTCTAGTGACAGAAGGCAAATCAGTGCTTGTCAGGACTGAAGATGAGGACAGGGGATTGACTCTGAAGGACACCAGGGTACTTTCTGGGGTCGTGGAAATGTCTGTATCTTGATTGTGATGGTGGCTATACGGTAGAATACATCTGTTAAAATCTACCAAATTTTACACTTTATTAAAAAGGGTGAGTTTTTATTATATGCAAATTACACCTCAATTAACTTGATTTTTAAAGAAAAACTGAAGCAGAGTTTCATGAAACAATACCTGATCCTTCTATGTGAGATACACTCTGATCAATTGCATTCCATTCTTTTTCATTACAACCAAACAAAAGTAAAAAACAAAACCACACCTATAGTGACCAAATCAATTGATTTTATAACCTATTAATACATTGCAATGCATAGTTTGAAAAAAGTCTGTTCTATATTTGTTACTGTTAGTGTAAGTAAGAGGTGGTAAATATCACATATGCGAATATATATTCATAGAATGTAGAAATGTGTGTATTTATATGTAAATGTATACATATATTAATAATAGCAATAAGCTCTTTATCAGAAGGGAACTGGGAGACTGAGGATCATGGAAAAGAGTAAGAATTTAATTTTACTGTAATACTTCTGCAATATTTAACGTAAGTTTTTAAACCATGGGCATAGGTTACTTTTAAAAAATATAATTAAAAGATTGTAAAGAGAAGAGAAAAAGCCTGAGAACAGAGTTGGTTTCCAGTTGTAGTTTAAGCTACCTGTGTGACAGTGCCTAAGTTGCTTAATGTTTCTGGAAGGATGAGAAAGCAGCATCTATTTGTGCTCATATGAAAAGTCACCAAGATTTGTTGTCAAGTGAAAAGAGCAAGGTGTAATATGATTCCATCTGTGTGTGTGTGTGTGGGGTCGGGGGTGGGAATATGCATTTGTGTGGATATACACAGATTCATAGATACACCTGTATGCATATGCACAGAGAATTTTAGGAAGGATATGCAAGAAATTGTTAGTGGTTACTTTTGAGAAGTGGGGTTGATAAAGGAAGGAAAGAAGGAAGACTTTACTTTTCATTTTCAGCCATTTCCTATTGTTTGGGATTTTTTTTCCAAATTCTGGATTGATATATAAAGTTGATACTAATTAATAAAAGTTGAACATATATTAATACCAATGCTGAGTAGATACTATTGAAGTGGGGGGATAACTGTAACCCTAACCCTAAGCCTCCTACCCTCTTCCATCGATGCTCCCATCAGTATTTAGCTGTCTGTTAGTTATTCTGGCCCTTTTCTGTGAGAGGAGCATGCCTGGGGCACCTAAAATCTGCCCTCTTGCCCCGCCTCCTCCTCTCCAACCATCCTTCTAGCATCTCATTGGAGTGCTGAGCCTTTTCTGCCACTGCCACCTATTCAGAGAGCTGGGGATGAGCCTGGCATCTCCTTCCCCAGCTGAACATCTGCTAATGGAGAAACCTGGCTGACCCAAGCCCTCTACTTATTTGAGTAGAGGAGGGGAGCAGGGATGAGAAGATCTTTGGGTACCAAGAATGCATGTTTCCATGAGCCAAGTGGACACCTAGAAGGTAGCAGAGCTTGAGCTGTCTAGCAAGTACCAGGGAACCCCAGCATCAAGAGGCTATCGGGAGATGATGAGGGGGTAAGGGCTCGAAAGAGGATGAACTGAAGCAGGTCTCCTGAAGCGGCAGCCATGCCATGGCAAGACCCTCCCACCTGTGGAGAGGACCATGGGCTGTTGTCTGTTCAGGACTGGAGCTCTGGGGAATGATCTGGGTCCACGATCCATATAGGGACATAGAGGTATACAGATGGTAACCAAGGCCAGAGGAGTGATGGAAACTACCAGAGACAGCATGTATGCTGAGGAGGCAAGAGGTTAGGGCTGGAACCCCTGGGAACATCCCCATTTGAGAAACAGGCAGATGAAGTGGGATTCACAAGGAAGATTTAAAAAGCATGGATAGAAAGATAGGAAGTGAAAGGGAATGTGTGATAAATATTCTAAGATGACCCCAAACCAAAAACCCAGACAGCATCCTCTTGAGACGTGGACAGTTTATTTTCCAGCATTAATTAAGAGGAAGGATTACTTTAACAGTGGAGTAGTTCTCAGTTGGGTCTTCTCTTTTTTTATATTCTTATGAATATTACACACCATTTCCCATATGCTGTTTGGCAGAGATCTTTGCCTAAACACATGTACATATATATACACACATATATTTGTAGACACACATATATTTAAATCAATTAAACTAATATTTATCGTATCTTGATTATGTGCAAAACACTACACATCCCAGGCAAAAGAGTCAGATACTGAGATCCACCAGTGAGCAGAAACAGATGGTTCCCAGGCAGGTGTGGTGAATGCAGGACCTTACACCAGCTTTTACCAAACTGTGTTTCAGACCTGGACCGAATCATGGAGCAGAGAAATCTATCTTCCCTGAAAACCTCCTGCCAAGTGGGAAACAATCTCCCGTGTTGTTTAAGCCATTGATAAATGGCCTCTGCTCAAGGCCATATATCAGTGGCTTAAACAAGACACTAAATAGTATACTAAATAATACTTGCAGACCTGCGGCCCAGGGATTATTGCAGAGAAAGGGTGACTGCCTGTGAATGATGTCCCTCATTAAGTTGCATGGGACGGACTCTCAGTCTTGTAGCTCTGTTTACTGAATTTGCTTAAACTTATGTTCACATTCTGCCTGTGAACCCCTCCCTGCTTTTGCACCTGCTGTTCCTTGTTGCCTGATGATGGCACAGGGAGATGTCCCAGGCACACAAAGCGCTCGTGCAAGAGGCCAGAGCAAGGGCGGTACTGCCTGGGCAAGTGAAAGTGGCTCAGTCCACGGAAGTCCAGAGCTGAGGGTGGACAAGATGGGCGGGGGGAAGCTAAAGTTGAAAGTCAACACGCTTTTGACCAAGTTAGAAAGAAGTCTGTGGGCAAGTTCAATTTTGGGAAGAGTGCGGAATGACTTTCCTTCGAATGCTGATTTTTTGTAGGTGAAAGTAGAAGAGCATCTTTCATTAAGTTTTATTTTGTTTTCACCAGACTGAGATGATGTTGGCATGTTTGAGAGAAGACCTGTCTGTCAAATGCTCTCCTGTTGCTGTCAAGGGTGGCACAAGGGGATATCATGACAGTCCATCCATGGGGGACCCACTGGCCTGGGAAGGCTGTAATTATGACTGAAATATATTTTCTGTGGGGGGTGGTTAATTATGCTTAATTTAATTTTTAACTTATAATCACAGGGAAATTCTAACACATGCATGAACCTGCATGAACCCACCCCAGCCCCCTGGCCATGAACTCATGGCCAAGCCTGCCTTCCACTCCCCACTCCCTTACTATTGTAAAGCAGATATCAGGCAATATATAACATCATCCATAAATATTTCAGTATGTGTCTCTTAAAAATAACTTTTAATAAACATAACCTCAATGCCATTATCACCCTAAAAAAGGATTAATAATATTTTCTTAACATCATCAATTATACAGATGATGTTCAAATTTTTAATTGTCTACTAAGTGCAATATTTTCTTTAGTTTTTTTGTTTGAGTCAGGATCTAGACAAGACTCACCCACTGTGATTGGCTTAATATACATTTTTAAGCATCTTTTAATCTATAGATTCCCCCTCTGTCTCTCTCTTTTTTAACCAATGCAATTTATTTGTAGAAGAAACTACTTCTTGCTTTGTTCCTGTAGAATTTTTCCTGTCAGAACTTGGGTGGTTACATGCCCATGGTATAGTTTATTCCCCCCATATTTCCTGTAAATTGGTAGTTTGATCTACAGCTGCATTGTCCAATATAGTAGCCACTAGCCACATGAAGCTATTTAAATTTAAATGAATTTAAATAAAATTTCTAGTGCTCAGTAGCCACATGTGGCTATTGTTACCATTTGGGACAGTGGTAACAGAACATGCCATCATTGCAAAAACTTCTGTTCGTCATCACTGCAAAAACTTCTGTTCAACATTTAGAGGTCTAGAGCCTTAATCAAACTTAAATTTGATTTTTAGGGAACATTACTTCATAGGTGATGATGGGAATGTCCAATGGGGGCACACAATACCTGATTGTCTCTCTTTTGTACTAGCAGTCTTTGATGCTAGCTCCATTAGTTTACTAGGAGAAAACTATATCTTTGAATTAAGTGGTCCCCAAGTTGGCCCCTCTGGTGTTTCTTCTGTCCATCTCTCCAGTCTACAAATCAGACATCTGGTCATTTCTGATACCTCCTCATCCTTATCACTTATCCTGTCGATTTTATCTCCTAAACAGTTCCTCCGGAAGCAGGCCTCTTGTCCCCACTTTTGACACTAACGCCCTGCTCTGAGTCTCCTTCATCTCTGAGAAGCTGCAAGTGCAGTCCGCTCCTAATGCATTCTCCACACCACAGCCAGCGTGACCTCTTCAAAAGCAGCCCTCTCTGCTTAAAGCACCTTGATATTACCACTGCTTCCAGCTCTCCACCATGTCCTACCAATCCCTGTAGGGTCTCCTTTCAGCTCCCTTCCTGCTTGTTAATACCTCCAGGGATCAGAACTATTTGCTGCTACTTAGAGAAGGTTAACGCTATAGCTGCTGGGTTATGGGGAGGCCCCTGGGGGCTCTGGGGAGAAGTCGGGCCCCTGAGGGAGCACCCAGGGTGCTGAGGCAGTGCTACATTCATCAAATGCTACAAAAGTATTTCTGTATTTTAACAACTGGTTCAGCTTCAATAGTGCATTTGGTGAATTTTCGCCTGTGTTCCCCCAACTCCCTATTCTGCCTTACTGGCTGTATTCTAGTTGTTGGGACTTTCTACACTCCCTTAAGTCAAAATTACTCTCTCCCAACTCCTATTCGTCCTTCAGGCCTCAGTTCAAGGCTCACTTCCTCAGGGAAGCCCTCCGGTCTTCTTTTTCACCTTCTCGTAAAACTGTATTTGTTTCCTTCTTTCTTCGTTTCTGATTGCACGTGTGCTCCTGGCTCAATTTTGAATTCCCAGCACTTCGTAGTGGCATATGTAGGTGTGCAACAATCATTTGTTGTTGAAGGAATAAAATAAGAATTGAGCCAGCAGATCGAAGTTTTAATGACATTTGATTTTGTTTGCTCTGCTGGGTATTTCTTCTTTTTGATGTGTAACTTTCTGGCATTATTTACCTTTGTCTCTGTCTAATCTGATATCTGGGAGATCTGGTGCACACCATCCTACAGAGTCCATCTTGCTCATTTGTAGCAGCTCAAACACCTGGCCACTTATGGGCACCTGGTGCCAGCTCAACCAAGGGGCATACGGATATTCCCAGCATGGCCTGCAGTGTGCACAGGAGTCACACTGACACAGGTAACAGTGATGCAGAGAAGGCACATCATGCCTGGACCAGTACATTAAATAGAAGAGCTAGCTAGTCAAGGGCTTCGGTCATTGAGCATTAGTCTAGCTCCTGGGGTGTAGAAATGAATAAGATACAGCAGGGCCCTGCCCTCAAGGATTTTATGTTCTGGTGGGGAAAGACGTGCTCTAATCAGGTAGACAAATAAACAAACAACAATAGAGATCGTGTCGTGTTTTGAAAAGAAAATAGAGCTATTTGATGGAGAGAAACTAGGAGTGGTGGGGGAGATGCTGTAGAGGCTGGTCAGAGAAGGCTTCTTGGTGGAGGTGATGTTTGAACTGAGCTCTGAAGAATGAGGGGATGAGAAAGACTCAGCTGCAGAAAAGCCTGGGGAGGAGAGTTCCAAGCAGGGGAAATAGCCAAGTGGAAAGGACCAGAGCTGGAAAAGAGCCCACTGGTGCCTTGGGGAAGACAACCTCAGCCTCAGTTTTTTCATCTGTAAAATGGTGACGATGGCACTTACTGCAGTGGTTGTTGCTATCACTGTCGAGATTATGAATATTGTTCAGTTCAGGAATAACTTCAGCAAAATAGGCACTTTCAGCCAATCCAGGAAACAAGATTCCCTCATTATATGCTGTGACTTTCAATGGAGAATATTGTTTAGGCCCTGGAACTGACAATGCCACTACACACACACACACACACACACACACACACACACACACACATACACACACACCACACACACCACACACACACA
>NW_007728893.1:258199-264450 GCF_000696425.1 Galeopterus variegatus
CCCCCCCACACACAACACCCACACTGGATTTCGGCTGTTGCTGTAGGATCTCACTCCCAGACTCTGCCTCAGAGAGAGTGTGCAGATTTTGGCATTTAAGGCTTTCAAGTACTCAGCTCCCTTTTCCTGCAGTCTGTGGGAGGAGCCGGCTGTCAGCGCACAGAAGGAGGGGGGCGAGGCGGTGGGCGGGGACCAAGCCACTTCATTAGCATACTCTCCATAGAGCACTGGAAAGCCTCCTCCAAAGTTCCCTTGCACCATTCCCGGAAAGACACAAGAGAACCATTTGCAGCCAAAACTGGGCATTTAAAGATGGCGCAGACACCAAGTCGGGGTGCAGGCAAGGAACTGAGTATGATATGAGGTGAGAGAATTAACTGTGGAGTAGGGAGAAACAGAAGAATCAGAGAGAAGAAAGGCCACCCAGAAAGCAAAGGCCAAAAAAAAAAAAAAAAAAAAAAAGCAGAGACGGTTCAATCTCTTTTTAATTTTGTGGACTCTTTCCCAGGCCTCAGAATGTGCAGTGCTTTCCTATGTTACAGGGGTGCTAGGACAGCGTATGGCGTTTTGTTTTTTTTTTAAAGTCTTTCTTATCTCAGTTCCTGGCAACACTGTTTTTCTAGCAGCTCAGACCAAAAATGTGCAGTCATCCTTGACTCCTCCTGTGTCTCACTCCCCACATCCAGTCCACCGGGAAATCCTATTGGTTCAGCCTTCAAAATACATCCAGAAACTGCCCAGTCCACTTCTCCCTGCCCTCACTGCTACCTGGCTGGTCTCACCTGGGTGAGTGAAAGAGTATCCTTGGGGGTCCCCTGTTTCTACCCTGTCCCTCTATAGTCCAAGTTCAACACTCCACTGGAGTAATCTTGTTAAAGGTACCTCAGGGGAGGTGGCTTGCAGAGCCACTTGAAAAGTTCTGGGAGGGGAACTAGCAACATCTCCCTGTGCTCATACATTTTTGTAAAATCTGCAGAAGTAAAGGCTTTATTTTATTTATTTATTTTTTAGAATTTAGTTTAATTTTATTTTATTTCTCAAAATACATTGTACTTGATTTTCATGCCCCTTTACACATTCCGCTCCACCCCCTCCCCTCCCCGCCCCACATTGTATCTGTGCACTTGGCTTAAATAGTTCAAGGAATTTTTGTGGTTATTCTGTCTTCTTCCCCCCACCCTTTGTTTGTTTGTGTGTTTATTTATTTATTTATTTTTAGCTCCCACAAATAAGTGAGAACATGTGGTATTTCTCTTTCTGTGCCTGACTTGTTTCACTTAATATAATTTTCTCTAAGTCCATCCATGTTTTTGCAAATGGTAGTATTTCATCCTTTTTTTATAGCAGAGTAGTATTCCATTGTGTAGATATACCACAGTTTCCTTATCCACTCATCGGATGATGGACATTTCGGCTGGTTCCAGCTCTTGGCTATTGTGTATAGAGCTGCAAGAAACATGGGAATACAGGTATCCCTTTGGCATGATGATTTCCATTCCTTTGGGTATATTCTCAGCAGTGGGATAGCTGGGTCATATGGTAGATCTATCTGTAATTGTTTGAGGAACCTTCATATCATTTTCCATAAAGGTTGATCATTTTGCAGTTCCACCAACAGTGGATGAGGGTCCTTTTTTCTCCGCACCTCTCCAGCACTTATCGTTCTCAGTCTTTTGGATGTTAGCTCTCCTAACTGGGGTGAGATAGTATTTCAGTTTGGTTTTGGTTTGCATTTCCCAGATGTTGAGTGATATTGAGCACTTTTTCATATGTCTGTTGGCCATTCATATATCTTCCTTTGAGAAATGTCTGTTCAGCTCCTTTGCCCATTTTTAAATTGGGTTATTTGTTTTTTTTGTTGAAAAGTTGTTTGAGTTCCTTGTATATTCTGGATATTAATCCTTTGTCAGAAGTATATTTGGCAAATATTTTCTCCAATTGTGTTGGTTGTTTATTTACTCTGTTGATTCTTTCTTTTGCTGTGCAGAAGCTTTTTAGTTTGATCTAATTCCATTTGTTTATTTTACCTTTAGTTGCCTGTGCTTTTTGGGTCCTGTTCATGAATTCTGTACCCACTCCTATTTCCTGAAGTGTTTCCCCTATGTTTTCTTTAAGGAGTTTTATTGTTTCAGGATATATATTTAATTCTTTAATCCATTTTGAGTTGATTTTGGTATGTGGTGAAAGATATGGATCTAGTTTCATTCTCCTACATATGATTATCCAGTTTTCAGCACCATTTGTTGAAAAGGCAGTCTCTTCCCCAGTATGTAGACTTGCTGCCTTTGTCAAAGATCAGATGGCTGTAGGCACATGGGTTAATTTCTGGGTTCTCTATTCTGTTCCATTGATCCATGTGTCTGTTTTTATGCCAGCACCATGCTGTTTTGGTTATTATAGCTTTGTAATATAGTTTAAAGTCAGGTAGTCTTATGCCACAGCTTTGTTTTTTTGCTCAGGATTGCTTTGGCTATGCGTGGTCTTTAGTTGTTCCCTATAAATGTCTAGATAGCTTTTTCCATCTCAGAGAAAAATGTCATTGGAATTTTGATGGAGATTGCATTGAATTTGTAGATCACTTTGGGTAATATGGACATTTTCACAATGTTAATTTTTCCAATCCAAGAGCATGGGATATCTTTCCATCTTCTTGTGTCCTCTTTAATTTCTCTCAACAGTGGTTTGTAGTTCTCTTGGTAGAGATTTTTCACATCCTTGGTCACCTTCATTCTGAAATATTTTATTTTTTTGGTGGCTATTGCAAACAGGCTAGCTTTCTTGATTTCTTTTTCTGCATGTTACCTGGTGGAGTATAGAAATGCTACTGATTTTTGTGTGTTGATTTTGTATCCTGCAACTTTGCTGAAATCGTTTATCAACTCTAGGAGTTTTTTTTATAGAAGCTTTAGGTTGTTCAGTATATAGGATCATATCATCTGCAGAAAGGGACAGCTTGACTTCATCCTTTCCAATCTGGATGCCCTTTATTTTCTTTTCTTCTCTGATTGCTCTGGCTAGTACTTCCAACACTATATTGAATAGGAGTGGTGAGAGTAGGCATCCTTGTCTAGTTCCTGTTTTTAAGGGAAAAGCTTTCAGCTTTCCCCCGTTCGAGATGATATTGGCAGTGGGCTTATTGTATATGGCTTTAATTATGTTGAGATACTTTCCATCTATGCCTAACTTGTAGAGAGTCTTTATCATGAATGAATGTTGAATTTTGTCAAATGTTTTTTCAGTGTCAATAGAGATGATCATGTGGTTTTTGTCTTTGCGTTTTTTAACATGGTGTATCATACTTATTGGTTTGCATATGTTGAACCAACCTTGCATCCCTGGGATGAATCCCACTTGATCATGGTGTATAATTTTCTGTATGTGTTGCTGTATTCTGTTAGCTAGTATTTTATCGAGAATTTTTGCATCTATATTCATCAAGGATGTTGGCCTGTAGTTTTCTATTTTTGATGCATATTTGTCTGGTTTTGGTATCAGGTTGATATTTGCCTCATAGAATGAGTTCGGGAGAATGGCCTCTATTTCAATCTTTTGGAACAGTTTGTAGAGAATTGGTATCAGTTCCTCTTTGAAGATTTGGTAAAACTCTGCAGTGAACCCATCCGGTCCTGGGCTTTTCTTTGTCGGGAGCCTTATGATAACAGCTTCAATCTCTTTTATTGTTATTGGTCTGTTCAGATTTTCTACATCTTCTTGCCTGAGTTTTGGTGATTTGTATGCATCCAGAAATTTATCCATTTCCTCCAGATTTTCAAATTTGTTGGCATATAGATGTTTATAGTAGTCTCTAATGATTCCTTGTACTTTTGAGGTGTCAGTTGTAATATCACGTTTTCATTTCTAATTTTTGTTATTTGGGTCTTCTCTCTTCTTTTTTTAGTCTTGCTAAAGTTTTGTCAATTTTATTAATCTTGTCAAAGAACAAACTTTTTGTTTCATTGATCTTTTGTATTGTTTTTTGTGTTTCTATTTCATTTAGTTCTGCTCTGATCATAATTATTTCTTTCGATCTACTAACTTTAGGTTTGGATTGTTCTTGTTTTTCTAGATCTTTAAGGTGAAATGTTAGGTTATTTATTTGCCATTTTTCCATTCTTCTGAAGTAAGCATTTAATGCAATAAATTTCCTCCTTAAATCTGCTTTTGAAGTATCCCACAGGTTTTGGTGTGATGTGTCATTATTTTCATTAGTTTCAAGAAATTTTTTGATCTCCTGTTTAATTTCTTCTTGGACCCATATGTCATT
Source organism: Galeopterus variegatus (assembly GCF_000696425.1). Lineage (NCBI taxonomy): Eukaryota > Metazoa > Chordata > Mammalia > Dermoptera > Cynocephalidae > Galeopterus > Galeopterus variegatus. The sequence continues at coordinate 262,464 of NW_007728893.1, forward strand.
AAGTAGAATGTTGTTTAATTTCCATGAGTTTGTATAGTTTTCAGAGTTTTGTTTATTATTGATTTCTAATTTTAATCCATTGTGATCAGAAAAAATACATGGAATAATTCCAATTTTTTTGAATTTGTTAAGACTTGCTTTGTGACCTAAAATGTGGTCTATCCTAGAGAATGTTCCATGTGCTGATGAGAGAATGAATATTCTGAGGTTGTTGGATGAAATGTTTCGTACATATCTGCCAAATCCAATTGGTCTAAAGTATTGTTTAGATATTGTGTTTCTCTGTTGATTTTTTGCCTAGATGATCTGTCCAATGATAAGAGTGGGGTGTTCAGATCCCCCAATATTATGGTGTTAGTGTCTATTTCTTTCTTTAGATCTAATAATATTTGCTTTGTAAATCTGGCTGCTCCAACATAAGGTGTGTATATATTTATGACAGTTATGTCTTCTTGATGGATAGATCCTTTTATCATTATATATTGGCCATCTTTATCTCTTTTAATTGTTTTTGCTTTAAAGTCTGTTTTATCTGATACAAGTATAGCTAGTCCAGCTCATTTTTCATTTCTACTTGCATGATATATCTTTTTCCATCCTTTCACTCTTAGTCTATGTGTGTCTTTACAGGTCAAGTGAGTCTCTTGGAGACAGCATATTGTTGGGTCCATAGTTTTAATCCAGTCAGTCAGTCTGTGTCTTTTAAATGAGGAATTTAATCGCTTTACATTCAGAGTTATTATTGAAAGGTATTGATTTACTTCTAGCATTATACTGATTTTTGTTTAGATGTCTTAAATATCTTTTGTTCCTTTCTTTCAAATTTTCTGTTTGTCTTCTGTATTTGTTGGTTTCTTGGGGTGATTGATAAACTATTTTTTTCTCTTTTGTTAGCATTTTTGTTTTGCTGGTAGGTTTTGTTCTTTCTTGAATATTCATGGTAGTGATGGTTGTTTTTGTGGTATCAAACCCAGTAGTTCCTTGAGAATTTCTTGTAGGGCTGGTTGTGTGGTAGTGAACTCCCACAGTTTTTGTTTGTATGAGAAATATACTATTTGTCCTTCATTTCAGAAGGATAGCCTTACTGGGTAAAGTATTCTTGGCTGCCCATTTTTGTCCTTTAGTGTTTTGAATATATCATCCCATTCTTTTCTGGCTTTTAGAGTTTCTGATGAAAAGTCTGATGTTATTCTGATTGGGGCTCCCTTATAAGTGACTTGACACTTCTGTCTTGCAGCTTTTAGGATTCTCTCTTTGTCTTTGATTTTTGTCAGTTTGATTATCACACATCTTGGAGAGGACCTTTTTGTGTTGAATGTATTTGGTGATCTTTGGGCTTCCTGAATCTGGGGACCTGTGACTTTCCGTATACTTGGGAAGTTTTCTGCTATTATCTCATTTTCAATGCCATTTCCTTTTCCTCCCCTTCTGGAATACCCATGATTTGGATATTTGAGCACTTAAGGTTGTCAGTTGTCTCTCTTAAATTTTCTTCAGTTTTTAAAATTCTTTTTTTGGTCTGCCTGTGATAATTCAAACAGCCTGTCTTTGAGGTCAGAAATTCTCTCTTCTGCTTGTTCAAGTCTGCTGGTTAAACTCTCTGTTGTATTTTTTATTTCATTGAATGAATCCTTCAGCTCTACAAGCTCAGCTATATTCTTTTTCAAAGCATTGATTTCTTTGTACATTTCTTCTTTCAGATCCTGTATGTTTTTTCTCATTTCATTGTGTTGTTTCACTGAGTTTTCTTGTATCTCATTTAGTTTCCTTAGAATAGTTACTCTAAATTCCTTGTCTGTCATTGCAAAGACCTCGTGTTCTATAGGATCTAGCGCTTGAAATTTATTAATTTCCTTTGGTGGTGATGTACTGTCTTGATTTTTCATATTTCTGGTTTCTTTCCTTTGGTGTTTTGTCATTGTTGGCAGGGTATCACAGTTCACTCATTTCAGTCTGATGTCTGTCTTGGATCCTGAAGGGTCTGCAG
>NW_007728893.1:265247-270506 GCF_000696425.1 Galeopterus variegatus
TATAGCTTTGTAATATAGTTTAAAGTCAGGTAGTCTTATGCCACAGCTTTGTTTTTTTGCTCAGGATTGCTTTGGCTATGCGTGGTCTTTAGTTGTTCCCTATAAATGTCTAGATAGCTTTTTCCATCTCAGAGAAAAATGTCATTGGAATTTTGATGGAGATTGCATTGAATTTGTAGATCACTTTGGGTAATATGGACATTTTCATAATGTTAATTTTTCCAATCCAAGAGGATGGGATATCTTTCCATCTTCTTGTGTCCTCTTTAATTTCTCTCAACAGTGGTTTGTAGTTCTCTTGGTAGAGATTTTTCACATCCTTGGTCACCTTCATTCTGAAATATTTTATTTTTTTGGTGGCTATTGCAAACAGGCTAGCTTTCTTGATTTCTTTTTCTGCATGTTACCTGGTGGAGTATAGAAATGCTACTGATTTTTGTGTGTTGATTTTGTATCCTGCAACTTTGCTGAAATCGTTTATCAACTCTAGGAGTTTTTTTTATAGAAGCTTTAGGTTGTTCAGTATATAGGATCATATCATCTGCAGAAAGGGACAGCTTGACTTCATCCTTTCCAATCTGGATGCCCTTTATTTTCTTTTCTTCTCTGATTGCTCTGGCTAGTACTTCCAACACTATATTGAATAGGAGTGGTGAGAGTAGGCATCCTTGTCTAGTTCCTGTTTTTAAGGGAAAAGCTTTCAGCTTTCCCCCGTTCGAGATGATATTGGCAGTGGGCTTATTGTATATGGCTTTAATTATGTTGAGATACTTTCCATCTATGCCTAACTTGTAGAGAGTCTTTATCATGAATGAATGTTGAATTTTGTCAAATGTTTTTTCAGTGTCAATAGAGATGATCATGTGGTTTTTGTCTTTGCGTTTTTTAACATGGTGTATCATACTTATTGGTTTGCATATGTTGAACCAACCTTGCATCCCTGGGATGAATCCCACTTGATCATGGTGTATAATTTTCTGTATGTGTTGCTGTATTCTGTTAGCTAGTATTTTATCGAGAATTTTTGCATCTATATTCATCAAGGATGTTGGCCTGTAGTTTTCTATTTTTGATGCATATTTGTCTGGTTTTGGTATCAGGTTGATATTTGCCTCATAGAATGAGTTCGGGAGAATGGCCTCTATTTCAATCTTTTGGAACAGTTTGTAGAGAATTGGTATCAGTTCCTCTTTGAAGATTTGGTAAAACTCTGCAGTGAACCCATCCGGTCCTGGGCTTTTCTTTGTCGGGAGCCTTATGATAACAGCTTCAATCTCTTTTATTGTTATTGGTCTGTTCAGATTTTCTACATCTTCTTGCCTGAGTTTTGGTGATTTGTATGCATCCAGAAATTTATCCATTTCCTCCAGATTTTCAAATTTGTTGGCATATAGATGTTTATAGTAGTCTCTAATGATTCCTTGTACTTTTGAGGTGTCAGTTGTAATATCACGTTTTCATTTCTAATTTTTGTTATTTGGGTCTTCTCTCTTCTTTTTTTAGTCTTGCTAAAGTTTTGTCAATTTTATTAATCTTGTCAAAGAACAAACTTTTTGTTTCATTGATCTTTTGTATTGTTTTTTGTGTTTCTATTTCATTTAGTTCTGCTCTGATCATAATTATTTCTTTCGATCTACTAACTTTAGGTTTGGATTGTTCTTGTTTTTCTAGATCTTTAAGGTGAAATGTTAGGTTATTTATTTGCCATTTTTCCATTCTTCTGAAGTAAGCATTTAATGCAATAAATTTCCTCCTTAAATCTGCTTTTGAAGTATCCCACAGGTTTTGGTGTGATGTGTCATTATTTTCATTAGTTTCAAGAAATTTTTTTGATTTCCTGTTTAATTTCTTCTTGGACCCAAATGTCATTAAGTAGANGTTCACTCATTTCACCCTGATGTCTGGCTTGGATCCTGAAGGGTCTGCTGCTTCTGGGCAGTGGAAACTAGCCTGGATCAGAAGTCCCACCCCACCTGCCTTCACCAGCTCATCTGGCTCAGGGCTTGGGAACCTGGAGCCTCTCAGGTCACTCACGGAGACAGACGGCCTGTGCTGGAAGTCCTGTCCCATCTGCATTCACCAGCTCATCTGGCTCAGGGCTTGGGAACCTAGAGCCTCTCAGGTTGCTCATGGAGACAGGACAGCCCGTGCCAGAAGTCCCACCCCAGCTCTGCCTGCCTTCTCTGGCCAGCAGGCTCGGGTCGTGTGGGTCCAAAAGCTCTAAAGTCTCTCTACGAAATGGGGAGCAACCTGAACTGGGGTCCCATGGCAGGTGGCTCCTGTCCATTCCAGCACAGATTTCGGGTCCTCTGTTGTTGCTCCTCAAAAGCTGCTAATCGGTCGCTTTGTGGGAGACAGCGACACCAGGAACCGACTACTCTGCCATCTTGACCCCTCCTTCCCAAAAGTAAGAGCTTTAAACTGCAATAGATTAAGACTGCAATCTCGTATGTACAATTACAATGTGTAAGTTAAACTAATTTTAACAAAAAAGACTGCAATCACTTTCCATTCTGGTTTCCCTCCCTTGCACTTCTCTCCTGATATATAGTGTTGAANGAAGAGGTACACACTAATCCATTAATTACATGCACAATTGAAGTGGTGGTTGGGGTGCTAGGGTGGGGTGGGATTTGGAGGATTCAGGGCAATTCAGGAAGGCTTCCAGGAGGCAGCAATGTCTCTGCTGAGAGCTGAAATATGCACAGGAGTTTATTAAACAAAGAGCATTTTAGGCAAATGAAACTGCATGTGCACAGGTCTGTGACAAGAGAGTACAGGGGACCAAAAGAGGTCTGGAGAGTTTCAGAGAGGGCAGAACATGATAAGGCAGGAGTGCGGGAAGGGCGCGTCAGACCACATAGCTCAGACTGACCAGCATGGGGATTTTGGTCTTTATTGTAGGACCCTTCAAAATATTACCAGTGGAGGAGGGACAAGTGTAAAGAAATCAATATACATGTAGAAACTGATGATTACTTGAATAAAGTAAGAGGACTTCTCATCAGCCTTTATTGTATTTCATGTGATTATTGCATCTCCCTTGCACTAGATTCTTAGCTCCATAAGAGCAGGGATGGAACTTTCTGATTGCTTAAGCACCCTAACTGTGCTTGGTAAGTGTTCCTTGAGTGGCCATTGAAGAGGGTTACAGATAAGTAGCATATTACAAGGCACTAGACGAGAGAGAGATTACACCAACTGATTGGGTGGAGAAGGTTGGAGTCAGGACCAGCTATACAATTTTGGGGGCCCCATACAAATCGAAAATTTGAGGCTGCCAATTCGAAAATGATTAAGAATTTCAAGATGGCAATAGCAGAATATTAAACCAAATTTGGGTCCTTTGAAATGTGGGAACCTGTTGGCTGGAGTTGGTTGGAGTTGATTGTGGAAAACTTCATGGGGGAGGAGGCTCTTGAACTGGATCAAATCTGGGACTGAAGAAAGGACACTGTCAGAGAAAGGAACAGAATGGCAAAGACAGGAAGGTGAACGAGCATGCTCAGGGAGAAGAGGGAGGATATTTTCTTTTACTGTTTTAAGACAAGGCAGGGGAGGGACATAGCGGTGCTGGCCAGTTAGTTCAGTTGGTTAGAGTGTGGTGTTATAACATCAAGGTCAAGGGTTCGGATCCTCATACCGGCCAGCCGCTAAAAGTTAAATATTCCAAAAAGATAGACCTGTCTAAATATCACTTCTCCAAGCTCTGTTTTGTGGTGCGTTTCATTAATAACAAATGAGCTTTGGCTTTAGGGACATCAGAGGTAATTTTTCATTTTTATCAGGCCTTGATGAGGCCTAAGTACCACACAGAAGCTCATCCGTAATTGTAGCAGGTTCTTTTCCATTTCTCTGCTTTGCAACTAAACAACAGCCACCAGCAGGGAAGGCCCTTACTCAAACACCAGCCCTGGGCATGGTGCCCACCGTCAGCAGCTGCGCCACCTGGCATCTGCTGTGGTGAGGTCATGGTGTAGCATGCTGTCTTGTGTTTGCCCTGCCACACCGTGCCAGCAATGGTGCGACAGACACAATATTGGGTGGAAGAAAACATGAGCCAGGTATGCTGGTGGCAGAATGTAGTCCGGGGCTCATGTGAGGGAGAACCAGTGAAGGAGGTGGCCTTGTCAGGGTAAGCAGCATGAATGTCACCATGGGAGCTCTAGGAGGTGTAACTGGTAAGGATTGGTTACCTTGCATTTGTACTAGTTTCCTAGGGCTGCTGTAACAGATAACCACGAACTGGATGACTTAAAACAACAGAAATTTACTCTTTCACAGTTCTGGAGGATAGAATCTGACATCAAGGTGACATCAAGGGATCTTCATGATCCCTCTGAAGGCTCTAGGGGACCTCCTGGTCTCTTCCAGCTTCTGGTGGCTCCTGATAATCTTTGGCATTCTTTGGCTTGTAGTTGCATTGTTCCAATTTCTGCCTCTGTTGTCATATGGTGCTTTTCCCTCTGTGTCTGTGTCCAAATTTCCTTCTTCTTGGAAGGACGCCAGTCACTGGATGGAGACCTGACTTAGCTCAGTATGACCTCATCTTAACTTGATTACATCTGCAAAGACCCTGTTTCAAAATAAGGTCAGGTTCACAGGTAAAAGGGGTTAGGACTTGAACATATCTTTCAGTGGTGGGAAAGGGGGAAGGGACATAATTCAACCCATAACATACTCAAAGTCTCCTTTGCTACAAAGATGTTAAGAATCATGAGTAGCACCCACATGGGGTATTGCCCTTTTCAAATTGATTCTGTGTACCATATCCTTCATCTGGTTTGCTTAGCAGCTCAGTCAAGTTGTCTGGGAGGAGATCTTGTGTCCATTTTGCAGTTGGGGAAGTTGAGGTACAGAATGTTTTAAGTGGCAGCAAAGAGCATACATGAAGCTGTTAATAATACTTAGGGAAAAGACCAGGAATTTTGGTGACAGGAGGGAGAATGGTGGTAAAGGGGATAAGAGAGTTGGAGAAATGAGATTGGTTTCCAAGAAATGCTCCTAAATCAGTACCCACCAGGTTTTGGGATCATGTTGCTGTCTGTTTAACACCACAGTAACAATTCAACATTTACCGAATGTTTAGGGCTTGATGGGCACTGTGCTAAGCCCTGTACCTGTATCCTTGTATTTAATCCTTACAGCAACCTGATGCTGTGTGTATTATTAGTATTCCCCACTTATGAGGGGAAACAGAGTGAGGCTCATGGGAGTGGTAAATGGCAAAGCCAGGATTCATGCCCAGGCACCCAAAAT
>NW_007728893.1:271295-272240 GCF_000696425.1 Galeopterus variegatus
GGGTTATGAAAGGAAATGGGATATAAAGTTGTATGAAGTCAGTCATATGGTATAGAACTGGAGTTAACAAAAAGTTTCTTTTAAGGGCCATATAATTTCTGTCACAAATACTTTATGTACAAGATGCAAAAGAATAAACATGTCTGTGTTCCAATAAAACTTTGTTTATTAACAAAATTTGAAAAACATATAGTTACATATTTGAATTACACATAACTTTCATGTGTCATGAAACACTATTTTTCTTTTGATTTTTTTTTCCCTCCACCAATCATTAAAAAATGTTAAAACCATCCTTAGCTCACAGGCTGTTCGAAACCAGGTGGCAGGCTGGACTTGGCCTGTAGTTCAGAGTTTGCCGACCACTTGTATAGACTCAAGCTGATGCTTGTTTGATTAAATACTGAAGGCTTTTGCTTCCTGGGGAGGATATGAGAGAATGTGGCCAGGCAGGGACTTTCCATTCAAACAGCAACAAGAACGAAAGGAGGCCAAATGGGTAGCATGATTCCTGAAAAGTGAACCCCAAGAACTCAAGCATTTGGGACTGCACCATAAACACAAAAAGTGTAAGACATGGAGGCTCTGCCTTAGGAACCCTGAGCCAGTTGTGCAGATAAATGCCCCTTTTCAGAGCTTCTGATGTCAGCAGCACCTCCTGAGGCATCCCCCAGCTGTGCATGTTGAAGGCAGGACAGAGCTGAGTCCCTGAGCCAGGAGGGTGGCGCCTTCTGCCCATCATCATTAGTCTTAGAGGTACCTGGGTAGAAGGTGGGGGCTGTGATGCTGGAAGTCTTGTTTGCCCAGGGCACCTGTTGAGAACTGGGAGAAGGGCTGCGCTGAATGAAGCTTGGGCAGATTGGGTGGTTCCGAGTGTGTGGCACGGGGAATGGGGACATGTGGAGGGTGTGAATTTGCAGGAGCCTCACTGCTCTTGAGCAGGAA
>NW_007728894.1:0-41030 GCF_000696425.1 Galeopterus variegatus
TCCCCACCAGAAATCAGTTAGGGGCTCTTCCAAACTGAGGTCCCGAGAGATGGAATCTGCCCCCTGGGAACAGGGAGTTTATCTGGGGCCGACGCCCAGGGTGTGGCGGAGAGACGATCTGGGCGGGCTCCTCTTCCCTGCCCCCCTGACGCTGGCCAGGGGCTCCCCACGCTACCAGCCCCATCTGAGATCCACGGGGAGAGTGGGATTGTAGGCCGGTCCATAGGCCCCGTGGTGCCCCGCGTTGAGGTAAGCAAATGGCACGTCTCAGTGCAGAGCTGCGCCAAGCAGAGATGGCTGGCCTGCCCTCATTAAGCCGGCCATCTCCGCCCCCACCCAAGAAAATGGAGGCAGCTCTGTTGTGGGCACCTAGCCTGGTGTGGTAGGCGGGAGCCAGGCGGGCTGGGAGCAGTTGTGCTTTGCCCCACAAGTGGGGCTGGGCTGGGGGTGACTCACAGAGCTCGCAGAGTTGGGCCGGTCCGTCACGTTTCACTCCGTTTCTGCTGGCTTTCTTGGCCTTTGTTGTCTGGGCTGTTCGTTCGTTCCTGCAGCAGGGGTTGGGTGCTCTCAGGAGTCCTCTTCTGTGTCGGCCCCAAAACCTCGAACCTGCTGCTGCTTGTTTGTCGATGTAGGATCGGGTTGGGTGCTCTCAGGAGTCCTCTTCTGTGTCGGCCCCAAAACCTCGAACCTGCTGCTGCTTGTTTGTTGATGTAGGATCGTTGTTGAAAGAATTATTCCCCTTTTGTTGCTCTTGGAAATGCAATTAATACTCTGGTATCACAGCGCACAGCTCTCAGGATCGCGCTGTCTCCTGGCACGGCTGCTCCAGACCCGTCGCCATCTTGAAATAATTATAGAGGTTTTAAAGTATGTTTTAACACCTAGAAAGGCCACTAGCCTCCTTGCATAGTTTTCTCTAGTCAGTGTTTTCTAGCTATTCTTGCATGTTTGGTTGTATATGAACTTTGATCAACATGTCTAACCTTTGTAAACAAGCTTTCTGGTATTTTAGGGGGATTACATCAAACTTATTTCCCTAAATTAATTTAGGGAAAACCGACACCTTATGTTAGATTGTCTTATCTAAGAATAAGTAATGCATTTTTAAATGTTCAAGTCTACTTCTCTATCTGTTAGGAAATAATTAAATTTTTCCTCATAAGGATTTTGTATATTTAAGTTTATTCCTAAGTATTTGATCTTTAATTATAATTTCTGTAAATGTTTCTTTAAACTTATTACTGGCTTAATATGGGAAAGTAATTACTTTCTGTATGTTAAGTTTTTATTCTTCCAACTTCCTGAATTTTCTTATTGCTTGAGTCAGTTCATTATTGATTCTCTAGACTTTTTCCAGATATTCTCTCATATCTTCTGCAAATTGTTTTCTTCTTCATTTCTCATATTTCACTTATTGCAATGACCAGCACATTCAGTAGAATGTTGAATTTTAGCATGACATTTTTGCCTTGTTCCTGATTTTAGTGAAAATACCTTTGACATTTTCTTATTAAGATGCTGTGAAGAATATATCAATTCCCATTTTCTTGAATATTTTCATGAATGTAAGTGTCAATTTTTGTCAAAGGCTTTTTAGCACCAATGGAAATTGGTTATTGTTATTTTACTGATAAGATGTGGAATTCTGTTTGCCAATACCTTACTTAACATTTTTGCGATGACATTTGTAAATTATGTTTCTCTGAATTTTCTTTTATTGTGTATGTGATCTCCTTATCAGGTTTTGTTCTTAATGCTATACTCATACTTGCTTCATAAAAACATTGGAAAGTTCTCCATAATTATCAGTGCTCTGGAAGTTTATAGATGACTGGGACTATCTGGTCTTTGAAAGTTGGCAGAATTTATTTTCATGTGGAACAGCCTGGACTCAGTGTCTCTTTTGCAAAATAGTTGCTTGATATCATTTTCTTTGTCTTTCAGGAAATTGGTTTGTTTAAGCTTTTTACCTCTACTTGGGTTGATTTTGCTAAACTGTTTCTCAATGAAATTATTTCATCTATGTTTTTGAAATTATTTTGTAATTTCTTATTTTTTGTATATGTGTGCTTTCTTTATTCTTAATGTAACTAGTGTTTTTCTAGTTATCAAAAAACATGATATTTATATTGATTTACTAATTAGGTATATTTTATTTTTTCTTCTCTACTATATTAATTTCTGCTTTTATCTTTATTAATTCCTTATGTTTTCTTTTTGTTGACTTTGTAGTTATTCTTTCTTTTCTTTTTTAAAAAAATTATTTATTTTAATTGACACAACATAATTGTACATACTTATGGGGTACAATTTGATGTTTTGATACATATATGTTGTATAACATATCTATGTCAGGGTGTTAATGTATATGTCTATACAATATATACATTATATATATACATGTAATGTACACATGCATACCGTGAGGGTAGTTAATGTATCAGTCACCTCACAATTTATCATTTTTTGGTGTTGGAAACATTTAAAAGCCTCTCCTCTAGTTATTATGTAATATACAAAACGTAACTGTTAACCATAGTTACCCTACTGTGCAGTAGAACGTCAGAACTTATTCCTCCTATCTGATTGGAATTTTGTACCTATTGGCCAACCACTGTTTTTCCTTCCCCTATCCACTCCACAGTCTTTGGCAACCACTGTTCTATTTTCTGCCTCTATAATATCATTTTCTTTCTTTTCTTTTCTTTTTTTTTTAGATTCCACATTTGAGTGAGATCATGTGGTGTTTGTCTTGCTTGGCTCACTTCACTTAACATAATGTCCTCCAAGTCCATCCATGTTGCTGCAAATGACTGGATTTCATTCTTTTCTATGGCTGAATAGTATTTCATCGTGTACATATACCACTTTTTAAAATCCATTCATCTGTTATCGGACACTCAGGTTTATTCTGTATCTTGGCTATTATAAGTTGTACTGCAATAAACATGGAAGTGCAGGTATCTCTTGGTCATACTGGCTTCATTTTCTTTGGGTATATATCCAGCAGTAGAATTGTCAGATCATGTTTATGGTAGTTAAATTTTTTATTCTTGGAAGAAAATGCATACTGTTTTTTATAATGGCTCTACTAGTTTTGTAATGGCTGTACTAGTTTACCCTCCCACCAAAAGTGTGCAAGTGTTCCCTTTTATTCACATCCTCACTAACATTTGTTTTCTTTTGTCTTTTTGATAATAGCTGTTCTAATTGGAGTGAAGTGGTATCTCATGGTTGTTTTGATTTTCATTTCCTTGATGATTAGTGGTGCTGAGTATTTTTCATATGCCTATTGGCCATTTGTATGTCTTCTTTTGAGAAATGTCTATTGATATCCTTTTTTGTTTCCTCAATTGAGTTACTTGGGTTTTTTGTTTGTTCGTTTGTTTGTTTTGTTGTCGAGTTGTTTAAGTTCCTCATGTATTCTTGATATTCACCCCTTGTCTGATGTATAGTTTGTAAATATTTTCTCCCATTCTGTGGGTTGTCTCTTCTCTCTGTTAACAGTTTCCTTTGATGTGCAAAAGGTTTTTAGTTCGATGTAATTCCACTTGTCTATTTTGCTTTTACTTGTCTGTTTTTGCTTTTATTGCTTGAGCTTTAAAAGTCCTTTAAAAAAATCCTTGCTAGGGGCCGGCCCAGTGGCGCACTGCTACAGTGCGCCACTTGGGAGCGCGGTGGCGCTCCTGCTGAGGGTTCGGATCCCACATACAGACCGGTTCCCGCTCACTGGCTGAGTGAGGTGCGGGCACAACACCGAGGGTTGCGATCCCGTTGCTGGTCCCGGTCTGGTACGGGCGCGACACTGAGGGTTGCGATCCGTTGCTGGACACGAAAAAAGACAAAAAGGAAAAAAAAAAAATCCTTGCTAAACCCCATGTCATGGATCATCTCCTCTATGTAGTTTCATAGTTTCAGGTTTTACATTGAAACCTTTAATCCATTTTGAATTCATTTTTGTATATGTTGGGAGGTAGGGGTCTACTCTCATTTTTCTGCATGTGGATATCCAGTTTTCCCAGTGTATGAATTTATTTCTGGGCTGTTGATTCTGTTCCCTTGGTTGATGTGTCTGCTTTTGTGCCCGTACCTTGCTGTTTTGTTAGCTACAGCTCTGCAGTATAACTTAAGTCAGGTAGTGTGATGCCTCCAGCTTTGTTTATTTTCTCAGGACCACCTTGGCTATTCAGGGTCTTTTTTGGTTCCATATGAATTTTAGAATTTTTTTTCTATTTCTTTGAAGAATGTCATTGGCATTTTCATAGAATTGCATTAAATCTGTAGATCTCTTTGGGTAGAATGGCCATTTTAACAACATTAATTCTTCTAATTTGTGAACATGAGATATCTTTCCAAACATTTATGTCCTCCTCAAATTCTTTCTTCAAAGTTTCATAGTTTTCATTGTAGAGGTATTTTATTTCCTTGCTTAACTTTATTTCTTGGTATCTTATTTTCTTGTAGTTGTTGTAAAAGGAATTGCTTTCTTGATTTCTTTTTTAGATAGTTAGCTATAAGTATACAGAAATGCTACTGACTTTTGTATGTTGATTTTGTATCTATGAACTTTCCTGAATTCATTTATTGCTTCTAACAGTTTTGTGGTAGAATCTTTAGGATTTTCTATATATAAGATCATGTCATCTACAAATATGGAGTTTGACTTCCTTCTTTCCAATTAGGATACTTTTTATTTCTTTCTCTTGTCTAATTGCTTTGGCTAGGTCTTCCAGTATCATGTTGAATAGAAGTGGTGAAAGTGGGCATCCTGTCTTGTTCCCGATCATTCATTATGATGTTAGCTGTTGATTTGTCATATATGGCCTTTATTGTATTGAGGTACATACCTTATATACCTAGCTTAATAGCTTTTATCATGCTGAATTTTGAATGTTGAATTTTTTCATGTGTTTTTCTCCATTGATTGAAATGATCATTTTTTGTGTGTCTCTTTTTCTGTTAATGTGGTGTATCACATTTATTGATTTGTGTAATATTAAGCCATCCTTCTATCCTGAGGACAAATCTCACTTGATCATAGTGAATGATCTTATTATGTGCTTCTGGATTCTGTTTGCTAGTATCTTGTTGAGAATTTTTGCATCTATGTCTATCAGGGTTTTTTGCCTATAATTTCTTTTTTTGTTGTGCCCTTGTTTGGTTTTAGAATCAGAGTAGTGCTGTTCTGATAAAATGAGTTGGGAAGTGTTCCTTCCTTTTCAATTTTCCTGAATAATCTGAAGAGAAGTGGTATTAGTTCTTTTTCAATGTTTGCTAGAATGTAGCAGTGAAGCATCAGGTCCTGGGCTTTTCTTTAATGGAAGACTTTGTATTACTGATTCAATTTCCTCACTTGTTATTGGTCTTTTCAGATTTTCTACTTCTTTAAATTTAATCTTGGTAGGTTGTATTTGTCCAGGATTTTATCTATTTCTTCCATATTTGCTTGCATATAGTTGTTCATAATAACTTTTTTTCTCAGGATTTTTTTAAAAATTTTTATTATGTCAATATACAATGTATATGATTATTATGGCCCATCACCGACACCTCCCTCCCTCTCTCCCCTACCCCCCAAGAATGTCCTTTCCGTTTGCTTGTTGTAACAACTTCAAAAAAGTATAGTTGTTATATCTTCTTCCCCACCCCACCCCCGGTTTTTTTGTGTGTGTGTGTTTGTGGGGAAATTTATTTGTTTTTTTTTTTTTTTTTTTTTTTAGCTCCCACCAATAAGTGAGAACATGTGGTATTTCTTTTTCTCTGCCTGACTCGTTTCACTTAATATTATTCTTTCAAGGTCCATCCATGTTGTTGCAAATGGTAGTATTTCATTCGTTTTTATAGCTGAGTAGTGTTCCATTGTGTAGATATACCACATTTTCTGTATCCACTCATCCGATGATGGACATTTGGGTTGATTCCAGCTCTTGGCTATTGTGAAGAGTGCTGCAATGAACATTGGGAAACAGGTATACCTTCGACTTGATGATTTCCATTCCTTTGGATATATTCCCAGCAGTGGGATAGCTGGGTCGTATGGTAGATCTATCTGCAACTGTTTGAGGAACCTCCAAACCATTTTCCATAGGGGTTGCACCATTTTGCATTCCCACCAACAATGTATGAGAGTTCCTTTTTCTCCGCAACCATGCCAGCATTTATCTTTCAGCGTCTTTTGGATTTTTGCCATCCTAACTGGGGTGAGATGGTATCTCAGTGTGGTTTTGATTTGCATTTCCCGGATGCTGAGTGATGTTGAGCATTTTTTCATATGACTGTTGGCCATTTTTATATCTTCTTTAGAGAAATGCCTGCTTAGCTCTTTTGCCCATTTTTTGATTGGGTTGCTTGTTTTTTTCTTGTAAAGTTGTTTGAGTTCTTTATATATTCTGGATATTAGTCCTTTGTCGGATGTGTATTTTGCAAATATTTTCTCCCACTCTGTTGGCTGTCTTTTAGCTCTGTTAATTGTTTCTTTTGCTGTGCAGAAGCTTTTTAGTTTGATATAGTCCCATTTGTTTATTTTTCCTTTGGTTTCCCGTGCTTTTGGGGACATATTCATGAAGTCTGTGCCCAGCCCTATTTGCTGAAGGGTTTCTCCTATGTTTTCTTTAATAAGTTTTATTGTTTCGGGGTGTATATTTAAATCCTTAATCCATTTTGAGTTGATTTTAGTATATGGTGAGAGGTATGGGTCTAGTTTCAATCTCCTGCATATGGATATCCAGTTATCCCAGCACCCTTTGCTGAAGAGGGAGTCCTGACCCCAGTGAATAGGCTTGGTGCCTTTGTCGAAGATCAAATGGCAGTGAGTGCGTGGGTTGATTTCTGGGTATTCTATTCTATTCCATTGATCAGTGTCTCTGTTTTTATACCAGTACCATGCTGTTTTGGTTATTGTGGCTTTGTAGTATAGTTTAAAGTCAGGTAGAGTAATACCTTCAGCTTTATTTTTTTTTGCTCAGCGTTGCTTTGGCTATTCTTGGTCTTTTGTTATTCCAGATAAATGACTGTATAGTTCTTTCCATTTCTGAGAGAAATGTCATTGGAATTTTGATGGGGATTGCATTGAATTTGTATATTACTTTGGGTAGTATAGTCATTTTCACTATATTGATTCTTCCAATCCAGGAGCATGGGATGTCTTTCCATCTTTTTGTATCCTCTCTAATTTCTCTCAGGAGTGGTTTGTAGTTCTCGTTATAGAGATTTTTCACATCCTTAGTTAGTTCAGTTCCTAGGTATTTTATTTTTTTGGTGGCTATTGTGAATGGGCAGGCTTTCTTGATTTCTCTTTCTGCTTGTTCACTATTGGTGAATAGAAATGCTACTGATTTTTGTGTGTTGATTTTGTATCCTGCTACTGTGCTGAACTCATTTATCACTTCTAAGAGTTTTTTTGTAGATGATTTGGGCTGTTCGATATATAGGATCATATCGTCTGCAAACAGGGACAGTTTGACTTCATCTTTTCCAATCTGGATGCCCTTTATTTCCTTCTCTTTTCTGATTGCTCTGGCTAATACTTCCAATACTGTGTTGAATAGGAGTGGTGAGAGTGGGCATCCTTGTCTGGTTCCTGTTTTTAAAGGAAAAGCTTTTAGTTTTTCCCCATTCAGGATGATATTGGCCGTGGGTTTATTGTATATGGCTTTAATTATGTTGAGATATTTTCCGTCTATACCTAATTTATAAAGGGTCTTTGTCATGAATGAGTGTTGGATTTTATCAAATGCTTTTTCGGCGTCAATAGAGATGATCATATGGTCCTTGTGTTTGATTTTGTTAATATGGTGGATCACATTTATTGATTTGCGTATGTTGAACCAACCTTGCTTCCCTGGGATGAATCCCACTTGATCGTGGTGAATGATCTTGCATATGTGTTGTTGTATTCTGTTTGCTAATATTTTATTGAGGATTTTTGCATCTATATTCATCAAGGATTTTGGCCTGTAGTTTTCTTTCTTGGTTATATCTTTATCTGGTTTTGGTATCAGGATGATGTTTGCTTCGTAGAATGTGTTTGGAAGCTTTGCTTCTGTTTCAATCTTTTGGAATAGTTTGTAAAGAATCGGTGTCATTTCTTCTTTGAATGTTTGGTAAAATTCTGCTGTATAATAACCTTTTATGATTTGTATTTCTGTGGCATCAGTTGTAAAGTCTCCTTTATCATTTCTGATTTTATTTATTTCAGTCTTCTCTCCTTTTTTTTGCCAATATTTTAAATTATTGCTGGGTTTTTTCTTTTCTAAATTTCATTTATTTCCGATCTGAGCTTTATTATTTCTTTTCTTCTGCCAATCTTGGGTTTAGTTTATTATTCCAGTTCTTTAAGGGGCATCATTAGGTTGTTTATTAGAAGTCTTTCTTCTTTTTTGATGTAAGCATTTATTGCTACAAACTTTTCTCTTGCTACTATTTTTGCCATGTCTCCATTCTTGTCTGTCTCAAGAAAATTTTAAATTTCCTTTTAAAATTCTTCGCTAGCCCATTGGTTGTGTAGGAGCATATTGTTTAATTTCCATATATTGGTAAAGTTTCCACAGGTTTTATTGTTATTGATTTCTAGTTTTATACCATTGCAGTCAGAAAAGATCCTTGATGTGATCTTTATCTTTTTAAATTTGTGTACAGTTGTTTTGTAGCCTAACATATGATCTATTCTGGAGAATGTTTCACATACAGTTGAGAAGAATGTGTATTCTGTAGCTGTTGGATGGAATGTTCTGTAAATGTCTTTAGGACACATTTGGTCTACAGTGCAGTTAAAGTCAGATGTTTATTTATTTTCTGTCTAGATGAGCCATCTATTGTTGAAAGTGGGGTGTAGATTCCCCTACTTTTATTGAATTGCAATCTATCTCTTCATTTAGGTTTGATAATGTTTGTTTTATATATCTGGGGGCTCTGATTATGGGTGCATATATATTAACAATTGTTATGTGCTCTTGTTGAGTTGATCTCTTTATCATTATAGAATAATCTCCTTTGTCTCTTTTTACAGTTTTTGATTTAAAGTCTATTTTATCTGCTATAGGTATGGCTAATCCTACTCCTTTTTGGTTTCTGTTTGCATGGAATATCTTTTTCTAGCACATCACTTTCAGTCTATGTTTGTCTTTAATAGTTAGATGAGTTTCTTGTAGGCAGCATATCATTGTATCTCCTTTTTTAAAATCCATTCATCCACTTTATGTCTTTTAATTGGAGAGTTTAATCCATTTACATTTGAGGTTATTACTAATATGTGGGAACTTATTCTTGCCATTTTGTTAATTGTTTTCTGGTTGTTTTGTAGATCTTTAGTTTCTTTATTTTCTCTTGCTATTTACCTCTGTGGATTGGTGTTTTTTTGTGGTCTTAAGCTCTGTTTTTTTCCTCCTTTTCAATTGTGTATCTTCTGTAATTTATTTCTTTTTTCTTTTTTTTGTGGTTACCTTGTAGTTATTATAAATTATTTTAAGGTGATACAAATTAACTTTGATCACATGAAAATACTCTAGACTCACCTCCCCTAAGTCACAATTTATATTTTTCTTTCCTTAATTTATGTTTGTACGTATTGTCTATTTCTTAGCTAGTAATCATAGCTGTTGCTGTTTTTTGACCATTTTGATTTTAAACTTTCATACTAGAGAATTGAAGGATTTACATAGCACCATTACATCACTGAGATATTCTGAGTTTGGATTATGAATTTACCTGTACTGGAGAGTTTTGTACTTTTTCATGTTAGTACTTATTGACTTTTCATCCCCAGTTTTAGCACTCCTGTAAGCAGTTCTTGTAATGCTAGTCTAGTAGTGATGAATTCACTCAGCTTCTGCTTATCTGGTAAAGTGTTTATTCCTCCCTCATTTCTGAAGGATAGCTTTGCTGGATAAAGCACTTTGACCAGAAGTTTTTTTCTTTAGCACTTTGAATATATCATCCCATTTTCTCCTTGCCTGCCAGGTTTCTGTTGAGAAATCTGCTGGTAATCTAATGGGGATTCCCTTATATGTGACTTGATGATTTTCTTTTGCAGCTTTTAGAATTCTTTCTTTGCCTTTAACTTTTGACAGTTTAATTATGATGTATGTCAGAGAGGGTCTTTGTGAGTGGGGTCTAACTGGGGACCTTTGAGCTTGCTGAATCTGAATGTCCATATCTCTCCAAATACTTGGGAAATTTTCAGCTTTTATTTCATTAAGCAGGGCTTCTGTGCCTTTCTCCATCTTCTCCTTTTGGAATGCCCATTATTTGAATATTTGCTCACTTAATGGTGTCCCATAAGTCTGTTGGGCTTTTTAAATTTCTTTTCTTGGTACTCTTATTTCCCTACCCGCCCTCCCCTGACCCACAACTGGTCCATTTCAAAAGATCTCTCTTCAAGTTCATAATTCTCTCTTCTGCTTGATCTACTCTGTTGAAGCTCTCAATTATTTTCTTTATCTCATTCATTGAATTCTTCATCTCTAAGGTTTCTGTTCAGTTATTTTTAAGATATCTATCCCTTCGTTAAAGTTCTCATTCAGATCATAAATTGTTTTCCTGATTTCACTGAATTGTTTGTTTGTGTTCTCTTGTATCTTGTTGAGTTCCCTTAAAATTATTATTAAAATTCCCTTATAGACATTTTGTAAAAGCCCTTTTCTTTTGGCATCCATTACTAGAGACTTCTTGTTTCCCTTTGGGGGCATCAGGTTTCCTTGATTTTTCATGTTTCTTATGTCCTTACACTGATATCTGTGTATCTAATAGAGTAGTTTTTTTCCCCAATTTTATGGAGTAGTTTACACAGAAATGACTTTTTCCTGTATGTGGGTCCTACGGTGTGTGTCTGATATGTTGCTTTGACTTTGGTTTTGGGTTGACTCAGTATTGTAGTCCCTGTGCAATTTCTTTGGTTGTAATCCTCTTCAGTGATGTCTGCAGGAGTTTATGCCAACACTGGAACTGTTTTTCTAGGTCAGAGACTTTGGGCTGGTTGTTGGGACAAGCATGTGTGGTGCAGAAGGCCTACTGGATAGTTGGTGGTCTCACTGAGGTACAGAGTCTCTGCCTGCCATGGGTCAAATGTGTCCCCCAAAAGTTTATGTATTGGAAACTTGATCTCCATCAAAAAGGTATCGAGGGTAAGACATCTTATTATGATTATTGAAAGGTGGGGCCTTTAAATGGTAATTAGATTGAGGACTGTACCCTCATGAATAGATCGATCCACTCGTGGAGTAAGGGGTATGGTTCCAATGGTTTTATAAGGACAGCAAGTGAGAATGTTAATACTCTTGCTCAGCCAATTCTTGTCATGTGATGCCCTGGTCACTACAGGACCTGTAGAGTCACCCCACCCTGAAGAAGGACCTCACCAGATGTATTCCCTGGACCTTGGACTTTCTAGCCTCCAAACTGTAAGAAATAAATTTCATTTCATTATAAATTACCCAGTTTCAGGTATTCTGTTATAAGCAACAGAAATGGACAATACACTGCCTGACAGGCTACCAGACCAGCTGTGGGCATACACCTCTAAATTTGTCTCTTGCAGGGAGTGGTGTGCTGCCTGAACAGCTTTTGGGCTGGGCACAGGTGAGCCTGGATGTGAGGTAGGGGGGTCAAGCAGCTCTGCAAAGGCCTGTCAGAGGAATTCATGTCACTGCTTGGCTAGGAGCTGGCATGTGCAGGTGCAGCCGGGCATGGCAGCTCTCTGGAGGGCTACTGGGTGGAGGCAAGCAGCTGCCTGATTCACTGTCCAGCAGGGAGCAGACATATACTGCTGATGTGAAGGGCTTTGTGAAGGGCTGCCAGATCATCTGTTGAGCCTGAAGTGGGTCTGCAAAGGTGCAGCAGGTATCAGCAGCTGAGTGGTGGGCTTCTGGGGGTAGGCAAAGCTAGGGGAAGCAAAGCTGCTGCCTGATCCACTGTTGGGCAGAGAATAGGCACAAGCCAGTATAGCAGGGCCTGGAAACACTGTGGAGTGCAGCCAGATCAGCTGTTGATCCTGGAACAATTCTGCATGAGTGCAGCAGGGTCTGGCAGCTCTGTAGAGGCCTGCCACGGGGAGGCAAAGCCATTGCCTAATTCTCTGTGGTCAAGGAGCAGGTGTACACTGGTGCAGCAGGGCCTAGAGGCTCTGTGAAGGGCCAGTCAGGGATGAAGAGCTATAACCAAACTGGCTGTTGGACCAGCATGGGCCCCTGTGGGCTCAGTGGACCTGTGGGTTGTGCAGGGTAGGTGCACGCAAATGTGGTGGACTGGCCACTTATAGGGAGCGTCCCCACTGAGCAGGTCTGCCTGTTTTCCTGGGTTTGGGGGTGCTACATGGTTCAGATGCTGAGGTCTTGGTCTTTCAGTCTGGCCAAGGCTCCAGGCAGCCAGGGTCATGGTCCTACAGGTGCCCATGTGAACATAGTAGAACGGAGTTTGGGCCTCAGGATAGAGGAAGTCAGTTTCTACCAGTCTCCAGGGCAGGACATACTCTGGGGGTGGGTTGGTTTCAAAATGGCACTGTGCCATGGCTACTAGGTGAGAAGGGCAGGGGTTGCTGTCCCAGGGCTTCTACTATGAGGCTGTGCAGCTGCACAAACTCATAGTACTCTCCAAACTCTCCAAACCGGGCTTGAGGCATGTGAGGACTGGAGGACTTCCTTGTGGCAAGGACTGCTGGAGTCTGTGGTGGCAGTGGAAACAACTGTGTTTTTCTAGCTTACCTCGTCAACACCTGACTCCAAGCTGGTTCCTGTGGAGAAACAGGGAGTCAGAGGCAGGGTGCCTTGCTCTGCTGTCGATGGTGCTGTCCTGGTCTTCCATGTTCCACGAGGATTTTGTCACCCCCAGGTGCTCTACGGCATACTTCCTCATTCATTCCAGTCAAAGTGTAGATGTCTGTTGTTTAGGTGTCTTTGGTGGGGTGGGGGGAAGAGGGGACTAGCACCAGACAGCTCTATTTGACCATCTTGCTCCACCTTCTCTCAAAGAAGGATTGTTGTTTCTTTTGAGTTGAGAATTTGATTCACTTTTTCTTCCATCTTTTCAATTTTTAAAATGAATGTTATAAGTTATTCAGATTCTGGTATATATGCTTTCATTTCTCTTTAAAGAAATTCTTTTATTTTAGTCTATATTTCCCCTTTCACCCAAGAATTAAACTTTCTAGGTAAGAGGGCCTTTTAGGGCTTTGATTTTGTTAATAAATAATGTCTAGATTTATTACATTGTGATCGAAGAGTGTGTTTGCAATATTTCTATTTCACCAAACTTACTAATTCTGTTTTGTAACCAAATAATCAAAAAATTTGAGAATTTTTTATATGTACTTGGAAATAAGATGTCTTTCCTGTTATCAAGGTGTGATATCTGATGTGTGATCTATTAGAGCTTCAATATTGATTATGGTGTTTATGTCTTCTACAGTCTCATTTTTGTCCACTCAGCCTGGTATTTTCTTTTTTTTTCCTTTTTGTCTTTTTCCGTGTCCGGCAACGGATCGCAACCCTCAGTGTCGTGCCCATACCGGACCGGGACCGGCAACGGGATCGCAACCCTCGGTGTTGCTCCCGCACCTCGCTCAGCCAGTGAGCGGCCGGTCTGTATGTGGGATCCGAACCCTCGGTGGAAGCGCCACCGCACTCCCAAGCGGCGCACTGTAGCAGTGTGCCACCGGGCCGGCCCTAGGCCTGGTATTTTCAAGTCACCTATCATTATTATGTTTTATCTAAGTCTCCTTGCTTCTTTTTTACTTTTTACTTATTAAAGGCAACTGGTATGTTTTTTGGTGATAGATATTTATAGCTCTCTATTTTCAATGTAAATTGTGGCTTTGGCATTCAAATTTATTTGAATTCCATTTTGGTCTAATATTAGAATCACATCCTTGCTTTCTAAGTGTTTATATTTGCCCTACACCTATCCCCCTCCCAGGCATTATCAAAATTACTCTATTTCTTTTTCTGCATTATTTGTTTTCTTTGCTCTTTATTTTTAAAAGTTCTTTTGGTATTTACAAGCATTTTTATTTTTGTTCTATTGGGTCTTGTCTTAGTCTGGTTTCTGTTGTTTATAACACAATACCTGAAACTGGGTAATTTATAAAGAAACAAAATTTACTTCTTACAGTTTTGGAGGCAGGGAAGTCTGAGGCTGAGGGGACACATCTGGTGAGGACTGTCTTGCTGGTGGGCACTCTCTGCAGAGTCTCAAGATGGTGCAGGACATCACCTGGCAAGGGGGTTGAGCCTGCTAGCTCAGGTCTCTTCTCCTCTTCTGACAAAGCCACCAGTTCCACTCCCATGATAATCCACTAATCCATGACTGGATTGATGCATTTGAAGGGAAAGCCCTTGTGACCCAGTCACCTCTTAAAGGGCCTGCCTTTCAAATACTATAGTTGGATTCCCTACCCTCTCAACAGTGTTCCAATGGGGATTAAGTTTTGACATGAGTTGTGAAAAGGACAAACATTCAAACCATAGAAGGTCTCTTTGTCCTTCTTCCTTTGAATGTACTTAGTCCCCTATTTTCTTATTTAACCTTTAATTATCTGGCTTTTCAATTTGTAATTGCATATGTTAATTCCTAACTGTTGCCTATACAGTAATCGATGAGCTTATTTTACTTCCCTCTCCCTCCTCTTGATTTTAGCTGCATTATTGTTACTTTGTCAGAACAAATAACACACAACCCATAATACATAACACAGAGAATATTCTTCTTCCATCTTTGTCTATCTCCATTTTGGTTTTAGTCTTATATCTGTAATTAAATTAATTATCTGCTCACCAGCAGTCTGTGGTCAAAGTTTCTTCAGTCGTCTCTTGGTTGGGTGAAACTCGTCCTTCATTAGATTGTTCAAAAAGGGCTCTGAGATGCAGAATCCCCTAATCTCAGGCACGTTTAGAGCTATTTTTCTATCGCTTCAATAGTTAAAAGAGAGATTGGCCAAATACAAGATCATCGATTCACATTTTCTTTACTTAGTTTTTTGAAAAGACTGATTTATTGTTGCCTTGTTTAAATGCTGATTTTGAAAAGTGTGAGGCCAGTATATTTCCCCCAGCTCCTATAAGTTTTTTCACCTTTTTGTGGCATGCCCTGAAGATTTCCCTTTTTCCTTAATATTTTATTATATGACTAAGGTATGTCTCAGAGTTGATTATTGCAAGTCAGTTTTCCTTGCTACCAAATTGAGCAAACTTGATATTTTCAATTTGTACTATACAGGAGGTCTTTGAAAAGTCCGTGGAAGGACGTCTAATATCTTTCAATTCCATTTTCCATGAACTTTTAAATGTATAGTCTTTGGAAAAGTTACTTAAGCTTGACCAAATATGGCATGCTATGAAAGGATACTTTCACAGTATTTCTGAAAAATCAATATGTAACTTTGTTCAGTGTTTTGAAACAGAAGAGACAGACAATAGGAGCTTTCTAAATGCCATGCTTTCTTTGACGGAGTGAGGCCTAGCAACCAGGTGCACCCAGTGAAGATCCCATATAAAGGATTTAATTTTTCTTTGTTTTTCCCTTGAACTCTGTGATTTGTCTAGTTAGGCATCAGTATGAAATTTTTATTCTATCTTGCAATTTTATAGATATCTCTGAAACTCCAGTGAAATCTATTTACTTACATAAGCAGTGGGGTGTGGGGCATTGGGAACAAGTATATAAGGAAAAGTGAGGCCTCCCTGCCAGAGCCTCTGTGAGGCCAGGGAGGCAGAAGCAGGCAGACAGGACAGAATTTCTGCTGCTGTCCAGGCTACTCTGTACAGGAGCAGAGGCTCAAGGCAGAGGTGGGAAAAGGAAGAGAAGCACCCACAGGCACCCACATGTCAGAGAAGACTTGAGATAATCTTCCCTGCCCTCCCAGAAGTGAAATTATGCCAAGAAGAAAGGGTACATGGAGGCATGATGGGCAAGCAGGCACCCAGAAAATGGTAGATAGAAAGATAGATGCAAATCTTGTGATAGGATAAGAGATATATACTTGGTGTTTGTCCCCCATTCCTGGGACAGAGCTCCTAAAACCCTTGGAATTTCCTCAGTGATGGGGTGAGAGGAGCATCTTTTGTTATCCACACAAGCTCCTTTCAACCATAGCTGAGTTTATGCTGATGAGATGACAGGTGGCTGTCCCCTGTAGCTTCAGGATGGGGCTGGTTTTAAGATGAGCCAACCATGTGGTTAGAGGGTTGGGACTTCCAGCCCTGCTCCCTGACTTCCTGAGGGACTGGAGATCGGGTTCAATCACCAGTGGCCAATGATTTAACCAACCATCCTTCAGTAATAAAACCTCCATGAAGCCCCTAAACAATGGGGTTTGGAGAGTTTCCAGGTTGGTACACACACTGAGGTGCTGGGAGGGTGGTGTGCTCGGAGGGGGCATGTGAGCTCTGTGCCCCGTCACCCTACCTTGCACTATGCATCTCTTCTATTTAGCTGTTCCTGAGAAGTATCCTTCAAATAAGTGGTAATAGTAAGTAATCTGTTTTTCTGAATTCTGTGAACCATTCTAGCAAATTACTGAATGTGAGGATGGAGTGGTGGAAGCCCCTGATTTATAGATTTTTGGGGAGAAGTATAGTAAGCCTAGGACTTGCACCTGGCATCTGAAGTGGAGGCAGCCCTTAATCTGTGGAATATGATGCCAGCTCTAGGTAGAGAGAGTCAAAATTGAATTAAATTGTAGGACACCCACTTGGTGTCAATGAAGAATCAGAGAATTGGTTAGTGTAAGGACAAAACCCATACATTTGGAGTCTGAAGTGTTGTGTGAACTGAGAAACAGTTTTCTTTTGATATGTATGTATAAATATAGATAGATAGATATAGATAGATAGATATAGATAGATTCAGATATATATGATAAGTATAGGTACATATGTATAGATATGTACAGATAGATAAATATAGATATGTGTGTATAGATATAGATATGTACAGATATAGACATGCATGTGTAGATATAGATAAAGATAGATATCTTTGCCCATCTGAATTACAACAGCATCAGTGAAATGACCTCCCCACCCTTATCTCTATTCTCCCATTCTTCACAGTATCCCCTGGAGAAGTCAGTAGAGGAAAGAGAGGGGAGAAGGAGAGAGTTAAAGAAGAAATCTGTCATAGCCTGGGTTTTCTGGAAGCAGACACTGAGGTGGAGTTTGGGGTGCGAGATGTGCATTGGGATCAACACTCGTGAAGGGCAAGCGAGGAAACAGTGTTAGGCAGACCGTGAGGCTGGCCTGGCAAATCCTCAGCTGACCTGGCAGGAGCTCTGAAACAAAGAATTGCCCACCAGCCTCGTCTGGATTTGGCCAACTGGCCAACCTTTGTGCTTCTACCCCTTAGTCACCGGGTGTGGCTGCTCAGGAACAGTGTGGCCCCAGGCTGGGTGGCTCTCTGCAGCTGAGGCTACCTTGAAAGAGGTGACAGATGGATCTGTCTGCTTTCCACTCCCCACGGCTTGGCAGTATGTCTTTCCCTGAAGGGGAGACTGGACTATTAAACTTGTCTCCTCTGCAGGCCTCTGAGCCAAGAACGCTGACAAGAGAGCAGCTCTGAGCTGGATGTTGAAGTTTGGATGTGGTTGCCCAAACCTATTCTTGCCTGAGAGCTCATTACTCAAATGAGTCTGTTCTTAGACCTACAATTAGAGATGCCGCCAAGTGGTAGGAGGAGAGAGATTCAATGCAACATATTTTAAGGCAAGATTGGGAGAAAAATAAAGCTGCTTCTTGTTTGGACTCTTCAAAAATTTGGCCCATGTCACAGATTGAATTAATGGCCTCAGTTCTATATACCTTTTTGTATTCACACTCTTTTCCATGTGACTTTTCAGTTCTTGACATCAAAGACAGAGGTATTTCTTTAACCCTTGAACTCATGACTTGCTTGGGCAAGAGGTGAGGCAGAGGTATGGCTGTTCCACCTGAGACCTTAAGAGGCCTTCAAAGTTTCTGCTTGCTCTAGCTCATTTGCCATCACTATGAGCAGGTCGGCCCTGTGTTTCCCCAATGGTCCCATGAGGAGGATGGAGCAGAGCTGTCCAGGCCCTAGACAATCCCAACCGAGTGCAGAATTCTCAGCCTACCCACAGACATGTAAGCCCAAATGGTTGCCACCAACCTCTAGCCAATCCACAGGTGCATATTGCATTATAATAAACAATTATTGTATTAAGCTACTTAGTTTTATGGTGGTTTGTTACATAGCAATAGATAATATAGACTACTAGAATAGATATATTTATATTTATGTATAACACACCAGGGTTGGTGCTTGAAGAAAGCATGTCATTTTTTTTTTCTAATGAATAGTTCATTTATTTCTTATTGATTTGTTAGAGATCTTTGTATATTGAGGATTGGCTTTTCATTTTGTAACAATCATGAACAATCTTAAAGAATTGGGATTTGTATGTACTAGTCATTTGCCATTTATTCTTATTTATTTATTTATTTATATTGTAACATAGTTGATTGTACATATCTGTGAGGTACAGAGTTGAATATCAACATCTATGTGCAATATGGATGCTCAAATCAGGATAATTAGTATATTCCACATTATACAATGTAATCATTTTGCATGGCCCTTTACCAATTCCTCCCTTAATCCCCCTCTTCCCCTTTCTCACCTCCAGTAACCTCATTTCTAGTCTCTCCTTTTGAAAGTTCAGTGTATTATTGTGTTTCTTTCTTTTCCCTCCTTCCCTTCCTCCCTCCCTTTCTCTCTTTTTACTTTTAATTTTTTTAGCTTCCACTTATCAGTGAGGAAATATGGTTCTTCTCTTTCTCTGCCTGTCTTATTTCACTTAACTTGATTTTCTGTATGTTCATCCATGTTGCTGCGAATGTCAGTACTTCATTATTTTGCTATTTATTCTTTTTTTAAAAAAATTTTTGGCCATGAAACAAGTTTTAATACATTTATAAAGACTAAGATCATAGAAAATATGTTCTCTGAACACAATAACACAAGGAAATTTAGAAAACTCACAAATCTGCGAATTTAAATTAAAATTTCCTAAATAAACAAGGGGTAAAAAGAAAAATTACAGGGAAATTAGAGAGTACTTTGAGATAAAAATCAAAGCACAGCATATCAAAATTTATAGAATGCAGGGCTCATGCAGTTCTTAGAGGAAAATTTATACTTGTATAATTTTGTATTTTTAATTTTATAAATTTTATAATTTATACTTTGTATAATTTTATAAAATTATAAAACCTATATTAAAAAAAAAAACCTCAAATCACTAAGTAAGCTTATACCTTAAGAAAATGGAAAAAGAAGAGCAAGCTAAACCAAAAGCAAATATAAGTAGGAAATAAAAAAGATTATGACAGAAATATATAAAATAGGGAATTATAAAACAACAGGGAAAATCAACAAAGCCAAATGTTGATTCTTTAAAAAGATCAACACAATTTACAAAACTTTATCTAGACTGACCAAGAAAAAAAGAGAGAATACTGAAATTACTAAAATCAGAAATAAAGCATTATTACATTGTTATTATGGTTTTTTTGTGGTGGTAAAATTTAGTTTCTTTCTCTTTCTCATTTGCATTTTTGTTCTACCTGTGAGTTTTCTTTCTTGTGTATTCATGGTAGTGATTGTTGTTTTTTGGATTCCAGATGCAGGGCTTCCTTGAGGATTTCTTGTAGGGCTGGTCATGTGGTGGTGAACTCCCACAGTTTTTGTTTGATTGGAAAGTACACTATTTTTCCCTCATTTCTGAAGGATAGCCCTGCTGAGTATAGTATTCTTGGCTGGCAGTTTTTTTTTTTTCTTTTAGTATTTTGAATATATTATCTCATTTTGATCTGGCCTATAGAGTTTCTGTTGAGAAGTCTGTTGTCAGTCTGATAGGGGCTCCCTTACAGGTGACTTGATACTTTTCTCTTGCTTCTTTTAAATTTCTCTCTTTGTCTTTGAGTGTTGCCAGTTTGACTATATAGGATCTTGGAGAAGATCTTTTTGGGTTGAATCTGTTTGGGGATCTTTGAGTCTCCTGGATCTGAAGGTCCGTGTCTCTCCCAATACCTAGGAAGTTTCTGTTACTATTTCATTGAATAGGTTTTCCGTGCCTTTTCCTTTTTTCTCTCCTTCTGAAACACCCATGATTTGACTTTTATGTGCTTCAGGTTGTCTGCTCTCTCTTAGATTTTTTTATTTTTTAAAATTCTTTTTTCCTTTTTTTTTTGTCCTCCTGAGTTATTTCAAAAAGACTATTTTCAAGATCAGAAATTCTTTCTTCTGCTTGTTCTAGCCTGCTGCTTAAACTATTTGTTGTCTTTTTTATTATGTTGAGTGAATCTTTAAGTTCAATGAATTCTGCTACATTCATTTTTAAGGTATTAATCTCTTTGTAAATTTCCTCCTTCATATCCTGGATTTTTTTTTCTTATTTCATTATGTTGTCTCACTGAGTCTTCTCATATCTCAGTGAGCTTCCTTAAGGCTGTTGCTTGGAATTCCTTTTCAGTCATTCAAGGGTTTCCTGCACTATAGGATGTGATATTTGAGAACTAGTGTATACTTTTGGTTGTGTTATGTTTTCTTGGGTTTTCATATTTCTAGTATCTCTACATTGATGTCTGGCCATCTGGTAGAGCAGTTGCTTCTTCTGTTACTTTGGAGTGGGCTTTGAGAAGAGAGACATCCTCTTTTTTTTCTGGTTTCTGCTGTGTACTCTCATTGTGTCAATGCAGTCAAGTGTCTGGCAGGGCACCTGCATAGAGGCCGTGGAGTTGAGCCACTTTTGCAGCAGCCATGGCTATGGTGGTGGCTGTGGTGGGCCACCTATGCAGAAGTGGTGCTTTCAGCATGCTCCTTGCCTGCTTCTGGGCAGGTGATGCTGCCCTTGGTTCCTGCCTAGGATCCCAGGCATGCTCTGTTTCTTGCTTGCTCCTGGGCAGAGGGGGCTGCTGGCCTCAGGTCCCGCCTTAAGACCCTGGGCATGCTCTGTTTCTTCACCATTTATCCTTAAATTGACAAATTTATTATTCCAATAAAATATTTATGCAATTTTTAGTCATTCCCATGAGCACATTCATTTTGCATGAGTTTCTGAAATAATCAAGAAAGTTTCAATGTGGAGGAGAATTGGGAGATCTTCCAGGTCCATGATTATTAATGTTTTCTTAGTTTCTTTGATTCTGAATTCTTTTCCCAGAAAGAAAACAGAAAATATTTTGCACACAATTTCAGGGGTTTCATGGAATCCCTGAAGCTCATGTGTGTACCCTGGACTCAGAAACTTTGTTGCAACAACCAGAAAGGCAGAGTTGTTTTTTGTTTGTTTGTTTGTTTTAATAGATGGAACCAACATTAGTGGAAAGTAAGAAGATTAAATTTAGGCTGTCTGACCAAGTAAAACTCTCATAGTAGATGATGAATTTGAGGCAAATAGATATTGAATATTTTTCTTTTCTTTTTTTGTTGTGTGTGACCGGTAAGGGGATCGCAACCCTTGGCTTGGTGTCGCCCGCACCGCGCTCAGCCAGTGAGTGCACCGGCCATCCCTATATAGGATCCGAACCCGTGGCGGGAGTGCTGCTGTGCTCCCAGTACCGCACTCTACTGAGTGAGCCATGGGGTCGGCCCGATATTGATTTTTTTAATCATTTGGGCTAAACTAGGTTTTTTGTTTGTTTGAACTAAATATAATTTCCTTACCTCTCTACTGTACTTTTGTGGGGTAAAGTTAGTATTTCTTTAAAGTTCATTTTAATTCTCTTGGCAAAGAGCAAGCTCAGAAAATCAAGTGATTCTTCACTTTTTTTAGGACACTTTCAAATTTTTTTTTCTGGCAATTTCCTGCAACAAATTTTTGAACACATAGAGAATGTGTTCAAAGTTGGAAAGAATTTATGCATTAAAGCACCCAGAGTATCATTTGTGGCCAGAAGAGCAAATTTAAGGAGAACTTGGCATTGTTAAGACATATTTTACCTGATTTTGTTTTTATAGTCAAACTTGACATCATAAAACAACAAGGATTTGTTATTTTAATAAAGTATTTTACTTTTATAATATTGTTTTGAATGATTTTTATGTCTTTTATATTTTGATATATTGTGGTAAGAGGAAGAACCTGTAAAAATGTAGATTTTATTCTTAGAGGAGAGAAGAAAATTGGCAGACATCACTCCCCAGGGCCACAGAGGTGTTTCTCAGTGTTAGACCCACCTGAGAAGGTTGAACACGATGTGCATACTCAGCCCCTCAATGGACCAAGCTCTGACTTCATGTAAGACACTGGCTAAGATCTAAAGATGAGGAAAAGACCTAGATAAACTTTCAGAACATCATATTCTAGTTTAGAGGTCACAATATTGGCAACCTGTGGTCCAATTTGGCTGGAAGATGAACCTGTAAGCCCATACACAGTTGGACTCTCAAGTTTTACACTAAGATAAGGTATCTTTTTCAAACTAAAAAAATCAGAATATGAAGCAATACCGAGCCCACATCATACATGGCAGCCGTCAGCTGGGTGGTGCTGCTGCTTTAGAAAGTGCAGCCCTCACCTGCCTCTACCTGGCCTGGACATTCATGTTGTTATCTGGGACCTGGCAAGCACTTGATCTGAGACATGTGGTCAAGGTGAAGGAGAAAAAATATAGACTCAGTCAGTGATTACACTGCATGAGAAAGGCTATAATAGGTGTATGTATATGAAGTAAATGGAGACATGGGGTCTGTGTATGTGTATAGGGGTATGTGTGTGTGTTGGAGAAATAATTCTGGAAATTCTTTATTAACATCTTATGTTAATGCCTTGGGTTGAATGTCACCAAAACTTAATCCCCACTGTAACTGTTGCGGGTGGGAAATCCTATTATAGTAATTAAGAGGTGGGTACTTGAAAAGGTAATTAGATTGTAGGATCATGCCATCCTGAATGGATTAAAAATGGTGGTCATGGGCATAGTTCTGAGGGCTTTATAAAAAGTGTGAATGAGGAGGTTACTCTCTCTGCTCCCTTTTCTCTGCCATTTTCACAATGTGATGCCCTGCCATCACTGTCACCACCACCAAGACCACCAGTTGTGTTCCCTGGACTTTGGACTTCCTATCCTCAGAAACCGTAAGCAACAAATTTTGTTTTCTTTGTAAAATATCCAGTTCCATGTGTTTTGTTATAAGCAACAGAAATGGACTAATACAGTTAAGTTGCATTTGTTTATGGAATTGATTTCTTGGCCATCTAACAATGCCCTAAGAATCAAGCCTCATAGCAAACCGTGAACGTGGGCAAGCATGATTTCAATACCTGCCACTTTGTGTTGTCAATTCACAATTCTCTTCACTGTCTACTGAATACCTACCATGCCTCATGCACTCGTTTGTGCTCTAGGTTGATGAGGTTATCTCAGAGATTGGCTTCACCGCCACTCTCCTCTTTGCGCAGATACCGCTCCAGTTCTCACATCTGTGGCCTTGCTAAGTTAGGATGGCTCTTTAAGTGCTAGTGATTTTAGCTGTTGTTTCCAACCCAGAGGTTGATGCATTTTAATAGGGGACCTTCAATTCTGAAATACCTATACAACTGAGAAGAATACAGCCTTCATTATAACAAGCCCATATTTGGAAGCATGTGCCCCTTAAATTATGTCATATAGACTTGGAAGTTCATGTTCCTTTATAGATAAGCCTTGACCAAGTGTTTGGAAAACAAGGTAGATGAATTGGGAAAAAGAGAAAGGAAAGGGGTGGAATTGTCATAGACTACACAGAGGTCTAAGATACTCTGGGCCCCCCTGGGGTAGAAGACAGTGGGTGGCCACTAGGGAGGAGTACACGGGTAGATGGAATATACAATTTACCTTGGAACTTCACCTGGGTCTGGCCTTGAACTACTTTGTTTGCATTTAACAAAAGGGATCACCTCTATACACTAGAGTAATAAAGTGGCAAATGAGGTGTTTGCTTGTTAATAAATTCTACATATTTTTCATGGCCTCATAAAACCAAGTAGTTAATAATGAGGCTTCAATCTCAGAAGCATTATTTAAAGCGACATAATATCCATAACTGTAAAATGTGATATTGATGCTCTACATGAAACACAAAAGGCCCAAAGGATATAAAAGCCAAAGTTTTTTCTTATTTTTCTTTGATACCAACCAGATTAATGTAAGCAAACTAAAACGAATATTGGAAACTATTAGTTATATACTTTAAATTAATTTCCACTAAAGAGAAATGCATTGTCTTGGAAGCCTGAATGCTCTAGATTGTCCGGGCTGGCAAAAATCATTACATTATTGCTTGATTCTCAATTTTATTGAGCCTTGTTGAAAAGGGCAGTGTAGTCACAAATAGCTACATATATAGCTCTGTTTCCATTTTCTTTGTGACATTTCTTTTCTGCAATTACTCTATTTATACCATCATTAAAAGAAAAACATCATAATCAAAGAAAGAACAGTACTTAATTTCCTGCATAGGTAGGTGGTAAGTGCCAAAAACAGACGGCCCTGCAGGAATCGGCTTTAGACTTGAATTTACCATCCCTATCAATTTATTACTAATTTTGAAAAAGTGGTATATTATTTGCTAATTTTAAATAATGAAGGATAATTAATTGGCAATGGAACAACAGAATTAGAGCAGCTAAAATGCAAAAGTGCTGAGAAATTGTAGAAATATCCAGAGACAGAAAGGTGAAAATTAGTTATAGATCTTCATTGCCTAGAAAATTTGAAGAAAAAATATAAATTTACAACTTTGTTGGTTGTGATGTCCCAAAGTAATGATAAACAAATATGATTTTCAGTGAGATAGGAGAAAATCCCATACACTGAGACACTTGTTTCTCTCACTGCCCTTCACCCACCCGACAACTAATTGGAATGCTTCAGTTATTAGTCCTGAATTCCATCTTAAAAAGTAATTGCTGTCTCTTTTGTTATAATTGATTCTTATGCAAGAGCTACTGCAATTAAAACCTTAAGAAATTATTGCTGAAAGGAAACGATCATTAAAACTCCTAAACACACACACACAGAGAGAGAGAGAGAGAGAGAGAGAGAGAGAAGCCATGGCAATTATCCTACCTTGGATTGCTACCCTTCCCCAACCAAAACACAACAAAACAATGAAGTCTAAGACAAAGGCTTATGTCTCAGGTAACTTGGAAACAAGCCCTGAGCTGTAGTTTGTGTTGAGCAGGTTTGTCAGTTAAGTGCGCTCTCAGTACCAGCACGGATAAGGGACTGGGAGAAGCGGATTTGGACCCAGGCCTCCCTGGGTCTAACTGTGCTGCCACGACAGAGGCGTCTGCCTGTCTGCGGTGAGCTCTGAATCTGAGACGGCTTTGCAGGGTTGTCCCTAACTAGGGCAAAGGGTTTTATACTCCAGTACTGACCAGTTGTTGGGTAGTAACTGGCCCCAGGAAGGTAGTACGACCTTGAGTAATGCAGCTTCTAAAGTCAAAAGCAACTCTCAGAGCCTCTGACAAGCAATACTTTCACTGACTGATGAAATGAGAACTGGGGGGAGCACGACAGCCGCCACTGCAGCTGGCACGAGGGTAGGCTATTTTGGAAAGTGACCACAAGGGAAAAGATGGGTGGGGGGACTGGGAAGAATGAAAGGTGAGGAGGAAGTCACTTAAGGGGGCACTGGTTCATAAATGTGGTGGACAGCAGGGTCTCCTGCTGAGAATTCTGTGCATGCAGAAGTCACAGAAACGTCCTTCTGAGTCATGGAAAATAAGAGCTTTGATGGCCTGGCTTCCTTCCCCTGTTGACGACAGTTGTTCCAGGGCTGTAACATCCTCACACTTCTGGATGTGTGCTTGTGCCAGCGCAGCTGAGTAGGCCCCTGCAGGACTCCCACCCAGCGGTAGCCAAATGTCTAAAGCGGCAAAGCCAGAGCTGCACGGTGTAATTGCGGTGGGGCGCTCTGGGGCTACACCTGATGGCACCGGGTGGCCAGAGCAGCGCCCCGTGCAAAGCAGAGGGCTGAGATGGCATCGGCTGCAGGAAACCGTAGTAGCTTTGCCTTTTCTGTGGTTAATAACTAGCTGACAGAAGACTTTTCATCTTTATTGCTTATTTGGCAAACTCATACTTGGGAACCAATATTTATTATCTTTATGTCCAGCTGCGGTTTGCCACATCTACCACCACCAGGAATAGTCTGTTCTATTCAAGCAAGTGGGATAAAAATCTTTGATATGATGTTGAACTACGATCTGAGAACTTTAACTTCTTTTCCTTTTAAATCCAAAGAGACTTAGTATGAAACGTTAAGGATTTTATAATGAAGAGGTTGTCAGTATGTGTTCCCTCATTTTTTCCATCATCCTCAGGGAAGTATGTAGTGTACATACATAAATTTTATAATTAAAATTTTTAGAATTTTAGAAGAGGATGGCACATGAGAGCATCTAATGAAATTCACTTATGGACAGTTGAGTGAACTGATACTAAGGGTAGAATAAGTCGATTTGACAATGGCACACCGTTTGTGAGGCACTGGACACAGCAGGACTCAGGTTTCATGACTGGAGTTCAGCATTCTCTCCACCCAAGACTTCATTTTCTCCTGTACTACATCCATTCCCCATTTTTATTCTGAATCATGACTAAGTACACGGTGTTATAACACCAAAGTCAAGAGTTTGGATTCTCATACCGGCCAGCTGCAAAACAAACAAAAAGCAAAAGAAAATATCCAAACATGACTAAGTGTGTTACTTACATCCTAGACTTTTAAAGCAGATTATACTAAACATACACTAAATGTTACGTAAAATGTTATATTAATTGCAAGATGGTGAACTGAGCATAAGCTGGTCTTCATTCTCTAAACCAAATAATAGAAACAATGCTTGTTTTGTAGAAAGTAAGGACAAAGCTTTACTCAAAAACAAAAACAGGTGTCTCCAAAAACTGTAGGTAATCTCTGAAAGACTGATGTGGGTGGAAGTGGAAGTCGGCAGCTGAGGATGTGAACAGTGGCCCAGCGAGCACAGCCGCCTCTGGGAGAGGCACCCGGGTGCAGGGTGAGCGTGCACGGGGGGTCCCAAGGCCAGCACTGTTGGTTCATTCAGCCCCTGCCCAGCCTGGCAGCCCAGCTTCCTTGTGAGCTGCAACAGGATGGCCACCTCCAGGAAGCAGCCATGCACAGGGCTTTGGGCCAGAAGAAACCTACCACCTGAAAAAGAAGCTGACGAAGTAAACTTGCCGGTAGCTCTGGATTGAAAAATACATTTCCCCTCCCTCTGGAGGCTTTGTAACGCTGAAAATGCCTTTATATATGATTGGAATTTAAATTGTTACCTTTATAGTCCCGAAAATTACACACCAGGGATTAAATTAAAATACCCCCAGAATGATAGTGTTCTGAATACCTTAAAAGAAAAAAAAAATAGAGTGAAAAATACTCGCAATTCAGCCTCCTTTAGGATTACCCTCAATTAAATTCTGCTGGGCAAGCCCTCACAATCAAAATTACAAAACATCTACAGGGAAAATAACAATGGCAGAGTGAGATTCAGGAACACAGACATTAGAATTATAAGATGGAGACAATTAAGATAAAGCAGTTCTTAAAGTCTTTAATGAAATGAAGGAGGAAATAAAAATATTAGCAAGAAGCAAGATATCAAATACGAAGAGGCAGATTTGAAAAGTGATAGAATAAAAGCTTTAGCAATAAAAAAAAGAAAAAAGAAATTTAAAAAGTTGTAGATAGTCCAGATAGAAAATTAGATACAGTGTAGAGGGAATTAGTAAACTAGAAAAATAATTTGAAATGATTATAGCACTAAGAGATGAGGAAATGGGAAATATGTCATAGAAGTTAAGAGACAGAAAATAGGAAAAGTGGTCTAATAGGCACCCATCAGCACCGCAGAAGGAAAGAACAGAGGAAGTGGAGGAGAGGGAATATTTAAGGAAAGTACGGATGTGAAGTTTAAAAACTTGATGTAAGATATGCAAACTCATACTCAAGAGGAACATGGACTATCCTAATAAGGATAATTTTATTCTAAATATCTACATAATTGTATTTCAACAGCTAAAAGAGCAAAGACAAAGATCTTAAAAGCACATAAAGAGAAAAGACATACTGCCCACAAAGGAATGATAATTAGACCAAAGCTGACTTCTTATTAAAAGAACCCAGAAACAAGTGTAATCACATGTCTGTAGGGCTCAGGGAAAGTAGCTGACACTCTGGTCAGCCTAGCTTTCGTTACAAAATAAAGGCATTTACAAACAAATCCGAGGGCATTCACTGCTTCAGACAAGAACTTTTGAAGGAACTTGAAAAGAAAGATTATGATCCACGGTAGAAAGC
The DNA here is from genome assembly GCF_000696425.1 of Galeopterus variegatus. Taxonomy (NCBI): domain Eukaryota; kingdom Metazoa; phylum Chordata; class Mammalia; order Dermoptera; family Cynocephalidae; genus Galeopterus; species Galeopterus variegatus. Next base: position 28,309 of record NW_007728894.1, read on the forward strand.
TTGGGGTGCAAAATGATACCCTTTAAACCAATAAATGAGTGAAAAAACGAAAGTAACAATGCTCATTTTAAGGGGTTTAAAATACAACTAAAATGCTCACAATAATGTTACATAAGTTACAATGGAGTGGCTGGATTACATGTGCCCCAGGGTCCCCGTCTTATTTAGCAGAGAGGAGAGCGGTGGTTTACTTCACAATTCAAACACTGTGCTTGTGTGTTGGACACACTTACCCTCCTGCCCTCACCAGGGAAGCTGACCCTGTGGCCTGCGTCGTGGCTTCCTTGCCCTTTGGGTTTCTTGGTTTGCTCTTGGGAGGCACTAGAGGTGAAAGGAGAGTGGGGTGGAGATATTTATTCCTTAGGCTCCCTCCCAGCTGGGCCACCACCGGTGGGCTCATGGCTTTTCCAAAGACAGCTTCTGTCTGAAGCTTCTTTCCAAGCTCTTGCAGCTACAGCTGCAGCTGCAGCTACTGTCTGTGTGTTTGGAAACCACTCTTCCCCTTTGCCCTTTCAATCCTAAGTGTGATGATGAGCGCCTACTATTTCTCACAAACCCATGCTAAACCCTTGCTATACCTTTTGAAAAATTTCTTTATTAAAACGTACTTATGTAAGCTATTAATTTCCTACCAGCACCTGGATTTATTTAGCATGTTAACATTCTAAAGATAACCACTGAGTAAATGATAAAACTATGTCTAACTTCTGAAAGAGCAGAGGTTAGGGAATAAAATTTTAAAATCCCAGTCAATCTAAAAGAAGGAAGAAAGAAGAAAAGGGTATAGGAAGAGTATAGGAAAAGCTGAAAAAACGGAAAGAAAAATAAAATGATAGATAAATTCAAATATATGGAAAATCACAAAAATATAAATGGGCTAGCCTCAACAAGACACAGACTATTGCACTGGATATGAAAACAAAATCTAACTCTTAATATGTACTTACAAGGCATATACCTAAAATATAACTTCACAAAAATGTTTAAAATAAAAGGATAAAAAAAGAAAGCTGGCATTGCTATATTAATAAAAGACAAACTAGGTTTTCAGTCAGAAAGTGTTACTGGAGATAAAAAGGAGTTACTAAATATTAATAACTAAAGTATCAAATACACAGGAAACTGAAACAACTCTAAAATTGTATGAATTTTCAATATTACCTCAAAAGACGTAAAGAAAAAGATGAACAGAACCAAGGAGAAACAGACAAATTTAACATGCCCCTCTCAGTAACTGATACATCAAACACACAACCACCACAAAAATTAGTAATGATATAATATTTAAACATACGTAGAATCCGATATTCACCTTTTAAGAATACACATTATTTTCTAGCACTCATGAGTATTTATAAAATTTGACTATATACTAAACCATAAAAAAAGCTTCAGGAAATTCCAAAGATTTTGTATCATAGAGACCACATTCTGAGATCAAAATAGAATTAGGTTGAAGTAAATTATGAAAGTATAAACAGATTGCTAGTCGTAAGAAAGATGGAATCAAACTAACCATCCTATCATTAAAAACTATAAAATATGGAAAAAATATTAAAAACATAACAGTTTGAAGGCATTGGAAAGCAACCAATGCAGGCTTGCAATGCTGGAAACACAGGGGGACACGGGCTTGCATCCTGAGGACACATTTCCAGACCTTTTTTTTTTTTTTTAAGGAAAAATGCTCCCATAGGAAGCAGTGGTCTTGCTGGGTAGAAAAGACAGAGATGAGGTCAAGGTACTAATGTGACTGGGATTTGGGAAGCAGAGGGACAAAAAGGGAGACTGAGCATATGAGTGGAGATTCCCCTCAGGTCCTGGGTGCCTCAGCTGTGTGAGTGCACAGAAGAAAGCAGCGGCCGGAGGCTGAGAGCAAGGAGGAGATTCTGGGCATATACATTTCTGGGGAGACATCAGAGTTCCAGCTTAGAGTGGAGAGACCTTTGCGGGGGGTATTCATCCTCCGCATTCAGTTGACACCCTAGAGAGACCTCACCTTAGGAGAAACAATCACACACTAGGAGTAATGGCTATGTCGAAGGAATAGACAGAAAACCACAGTCAGCCTGCCTTAGGCTGGCAGGATATAGGTAATCTGCTGATAATTTACCTGCCTGTCAGAACAAAGTTTAACACTCTTTAGAGGAGCGTAAAATAATCCACAGCTTTCATAATGTGCCATCCACAATGTCCAGCATGCAGTTACTAGAGGCGTAAATAAGCAGGAAACTGTGACCAATAGTCGAAAGATGAATCCGTCAGTAGAAGGATACCAAGATGATGCGGATTTTGCACATAATAGACAAGGTTCTAATATAACTGTTATTAATATCTCAAAGAAAACAGAGATAAAGCTGGACAAAAATGGATATACAAAAGAAGCATTTCAACAAAGAATTAGAATCTGTACATAGATTTCAATGAGCATTCTAGAACCAAAGAATTAGTATCTGTACTAGTTTGTTTTGTGTTGCTATGACAGAAATACCTGCGACTGGGTAATTTATAAAGAACAGAGGTTTATTAGGCTTACGATTCTGGGACAGCTGCATCTGGCTCGGGCCTCAGGCTGCTTCTACTCATGGTGGAAAGTGGCAGCAGCCGGTGGGTACAGGCAGATCACATGGTGAGAGGGAGGAAGAGAGAGAGAGAAGGCGCCAGGGTCTTTTTAAGCAACGAGCTCTGGCAGGAACTAATAGAGCGAGAACTCACTCATTAATCCCCCCTCCCGCAGGGAGAGCTTTAATCCATTCATGAGGGATCCGCCCCCATGACTCAATCAGTTTCCAACACTGCCACATTGGAGATCAAATTTCCACATGGTTTTGGAGGGGACAACACATCCAAACTCCATCAGTATCTGAAATAAGAACTCACTGAATGGATTTAACAGCAGAATAGACACAGCAGAAGATCGTGTTAGTAGACAGGAACACAGGTACATTGACTACATCCAAAAGGAAGAAAAAAGAGAAAACAGAATGGAAAAAAAAAAAAAAAAAAAAAAAAAAAAAAAACAGGTCAGAGCATGCAAGAGATGTGGGCTATGTTCACAAGGTGTAACATACATGTAGTTGGAGTGACAGATGTGTAGTCCAGAAGAAAGGGAAGGGAAAATGGGGCAGAAGCAAATTTGAAAAATAACAATGGCTGAAAAATTTCCAAATCTAATGCAAGTCCTGAGGAAGACAGGAAGGCCTGAAAATGACAGAAAGAAGAATCTAAGCAGCCAGTTGCCAGTGTAGTTTACCATGTGGCAAATAACCAATGTCTATGCAATTGGTGCTCCCCAATGTACCCGTAGAAGCGAACAAAGATATGGGAATATCTGTTCCAAAAGGTGTCCATGCATCCCTCAAAGAAGGGGTGTTGATGTTGAATTTTTCATAAAAGCCAATTGTGCTCCTTCAAGTGTGACACAAGAACTACACTCTTTGGTGATCTTATCTATAGCTTTACATTACCATTGAAATGTGAGTGCCTCCTAAATTTATCTTTCTAGCTCTGTCTCCCTTCACTGATTAATAGAATTCTATTTCCAAAAGAATAAAATACTTTCCCTCATTCCCCACATTCAACAGCATTTTTTGTTAACTTCTAAATAATATTCAAATTCCCCCACTTCTCTCTTTCCATCACTCCCCCACCATTCACACCACTCTCATCTTTTCCTGGGCCTCTAAATTCTCTTCTTAATTTGCCTCCCTGCATTCACTCTTGTTCCCCCACCACCACAATATTGTGCAAATACAGCATTATGAGTTATATTTTTGGAATAAAAAATAGGTTTCAGGGGGAAAATGGTGGACTAGAGGTGCCCAGCGCACATTCCTCCCACAGAAGAAGACCAGAACAGGGAATGGACAGCTAAGTACGGAAGAGAGCATCAGTGGGAGAGCATGGGAGGGCAGCAGGAGCCTGGTGAGGTCCCTGTGGAGCATGAAGACTCAGGAGGGTGGCAAAGAGATGAGGGGGAGGCACACAAAAGTTGCCATGTTTCTGACACCAGGATTGGTACAGGAGGAATTTTCCATTGTGGAAAAAATGATTTGCTTGGCCATGAGCACCTCCCAGTGGTAATCCTCCTCTTGCTCATGTTCCAGCCCACTGCCACCACTGCCATGGTCTCTAGCACAATTATCTTGTCCCAGAGCCATCCCCCACCTCTCTGCACAAGAGTTCATCAACCCACCTGCCATAGCCCAAGTGCCACTAGCTCCACCTCACCTAGATCCAGGTGTTCCTGTGTTTTGCCAGACATGAGGAAAGAGGAAAGGGCAGCCCCTCAACCCACTGACCAAACCCACAGGGGAAACTACGCTGCCCCTGAGGTCTCTCACCTGGGGTGGGAACTACTTGAAAAGCCCATGCAATTAATTTGATCTGGGAAGGGACACACATGCAGTTGCCAGTGAGTATAGAACATCCACAATATCCAAATAGAGTAAGGAAGAAAATACCTAGCCACCACCAATCTGTCCCCCAACTGAGGGAAGTAAGGACCCAAGAGGAGCCACTGCCTGCAGGAAAGAGGGAAGAGAAATCCACCAGGCCCACCCATTCAAATTGAGGAGCTCCAGTATACCCCATTGTACCCATCAGGGTCACAGGACACATGCCATGGTGCCAACAAGCCTGCCTGGGGGCACCAGCTTCACCTCAACCATATGCAGGTGTTTCTGTTTTTTACTAGGCAGGAGGAAAGGGAAAAAACGGAGAAGCAAGGACCCATGAGAAGCCTCTACCTTCAGGAAAGAGGAAAGATAAATCCCACCCGGGGTCACCCACTCAAGCTGAGAAGCCTCAGTATACCCCAGTGCACCTATCAGGATCATGGGACAAATCTACCCAGGGTCACCCACCTCAACCAAAGAGTAACAGGGAACCCAGGCACTTCTCCCAAGAACTCAAGAGCTTGCCCATGTCCTCATTGACCTGACACAGTGTCACTAACATTTGCAAGAAATCACTGAGTGCCCCAGAGCATAGGCCATGAAGACACTAACAAACAACTCTGACATTGACTATGGCCAAAGTAAACACATGGATACTATGCTACTTATTCTACCCCAAACCAAAACTAAAACACCCCAACCAGCAGTCAATATAAAACACACCTACAGGAGGGAGTTTCTCTCCTCAAAAGCCACTCCAGAGTAATAGAAGAAGCAACTGCTCTACCAGATGACCAGACATCAACATAAGTATACTAGAAATAGAAAAACAAACAAACACAGAACAAAAAACAAACAAACAAACAAAAACCCCAAGAAAATATGACACCACCAAAGGAATGAAATAATTCTCAAGTTCCTGACTCCAAATAGCAGGAAACCTATGAAATGACTGAAAAGCAATTCTGAGCAACAATCTTAAGGAAATTCAATGAGATACAAGAAGACTCAGTTAGATGACACAACAAAATGAGAAAAACAACCCAGGATGTGAAAGGGGAAATTTTCAAAGAGGTAGATACCTTTAAAAAGAGTGTAGCAGAGCTCCTGGAACTGAAGGACTCATTCAGTTAAATAAAAATTACAACTGAGAGCTTAAGCAGCAGCTAGAGCAAGTGGAAGAAAGAATTTCTGATCTCGAAGACAGTCTTTTTGAAATAACCCAGGTGGACAAAAAAAGGAATAAACGAATTTTTAAAAAGAAGGAAATCTATGAGAGCTATCAGAAAACGTTAAGCACACGAACGTCTGAATCATGGGTGTTCCAGAAGGGGAGGAAAAAGGAAAAGGCACTGAAAACCTATTCAACAGATAATAGCACAAAACTTCCTAGGTATTAAGAGAGACATGGACCTCCAGGAGACTCAACAATCCCCAAACAGATTCAATCCTAAAAGGTCCTCTCCAAGGCACATTGTAGTCAAACTGTCAAAGACAAAGAGAAAAGCATGCAATTACCTATAAGGGACTCCCCATCAGACTAAGAGCAGACTTCTCGTCAGAAATCCTACATGCCAGAAGAAAATGGGATGATCTATTTCAAGTAGTAAAAAAAATAACAAAAAACTACCAACCAGCAAGACTATCCTTCAGAAATGAAGGAGAAATAGTGTATTTCCCAGATACACAAAAACTGAGGGAGTTCACTGCCATATGACCAGCCCTACAATAAATCTTCAAGGGAGTTCTGCACCTGGAATCCAATCCTGCATCTTGGAAGAATTAACATTGTAAAAATATCTATACTACCCAAAGCAATCTACAGATACAATGCTATACCCATCAAAATACCAATGACATTCTTCACAGAAATAGAAAAAAAAAAAAACAATTCTAACATTCATATGGAGCAACAAAAGTCTCTGAATAGCAAAAGCAATCCTGAGCAAAATAAATAAAGCCACAGACATAATACTGACTTCAAATTATACTACAAAGCTATAGTAACCAAAACAGCATGGGACTGGCCTAAAAACAGACACACAGGGAGAATGCCGTGGGCCTTTCTCACAGCCCCTCTCCCTGCCCCACTTTAGTACCAGCCTCCAAATCTCCAGACTAAGCTCAGTGCTGGGCTCCCACGGTCTGGTTTTGCTCAGACCTTCTCCACAAATGGGCATCTTCTGCTGTGGGCCACTAGGTCTGACTTGGAAGCTGCTGGTGCCTGGAAAAGGGCCAGTTCAGCTTGTGACCTGCCTCTGTGGAAACCCCTTGCAGGCCAGACTTGCCAAGAAGGCCAGGGTCAGGCAGGATGAACCCAGTACACCACCGTCCTCTCTGTTGAGCCCCCAAGCATCTGGTCTGCATCCAGAGGAACAAGGCCACAGCTCAGGCTCGCAGTCTGCAATGTGCCCTTGGGCTTTGGTGAGAGTTGGAAGAATTACCTCAGCAGAGACTTTGGGAAGCCGTATTTTATACAGCAAATGGGATTTCTTGCAGAAGAAAGAAAACATTACACTGTTTATCCACTCCCACATAGTCTTCACACGGATCCAAATGTGGGACGTAAGAGGTCTGAAAGTTGTTATCTTGGGACGGGATCCCTATCATGAACTCAATCAAGTTCAGAGATCTGCTTTAGTGTTCAAAGACTTATTCCACCTGCACCCAGCTTGGAAAACACTTATAAAGAGTGCTCCACGGTCTTGTTCGTCCTGGCATAGAGATTTATCTGTGAGCCAAACAAAGTGTTCTCCTACTTAATGCTATCCTCACTGTTCAGGCCCATCAAGCCAATTCTTATAAGGAGAGAGATTGGGAGCAGTTTACTGATGTGATTTTGTCCTGGCTAAATCAGAACACGAGTGGCCTTGCCTTCTTGCTCTGGGGCTCTTATGATCAGACAAAGGGCGGTGCCATCGATAGGAAGCATCACTGTGTCCTGAAGACTGATCATACCTCCCCGTTGTTGGTGTGTAGATGGTTCTTTGGATGTAGACCTCTGCTGCTGCAGAGGTCTGGCTGTGATCCTGAACTGAGGGGTGCTCTGTCTCCACTGGTGGTTTTGAGAAGCCGCTATTGAAGGATTGTCAGTTCTGAAGTTGAATAGGAAAGTTCCCTATTAACTCATAAATGTTCTGCACAAGGGGAAAAAGCTTCCAGAAAGCAGCTATGAATCAGGCTGTGCAGGAATGGCACAAACAGCAAAGACCAAATGTCTTTTTCTGCAACATGTCTTTGGCCTAAAATGCAGATAAGGTCAAATACTCACTTGGCTCTCTTCAGCTCCCTTACCTTTAGGAGTAAAGCGGGGAGGTGTGTACCTTTTGGTACAGCCAACCGTTTGGTGCCTGGTTTTACCCGGTAGGTTAGACTTCAGCTTTTAAGGTGCTGGGTGTTTTTGTAAGAAAGGCCCCCGTGTGCGTGGCCCACAGGCATTCCAGCTGCACTGCCCCCTTGAACTTTCAAGGGGCTCTTAGGCTCCTCCTTGAAGGAAGCATGTAGATGTTTTTGCAAGTTGCTGAAAATCTGGCCCAGAGACTAGGGATCAATTTCCTGATTGTAGTAGAGGTAAACATTCCTAAGGGAGAATCCTTGGTGTGAGCCTTAACAGATTCAGGCTGAGAGAAGTGAGCTGTGTCTTGTTTAACCTGTTGTTTTTTGGGTGTTTCTTGGAATAAGTGGTGGAAGTTGAACAAGGAAGAGGAGAAAAGGGAATTTTTTTATGGGTGGGGGATGATTTTCTCCTAGGGTTATCCTGAATTGGGGTTTCTAAGGCAACACAGACTGGCAAATGCTCTTTTTCATAAACTGAAATCAGTTTGGAATATTTTTTCTGCATTACTGGAGAAATTCACTTTTTTAAAAAAATGCTTATGCACATATGTGTATTTTTCAATCCTTTTTTTGAAGAGAGAGTCTTTATTGGGTCTGCATGTCCATCTTTGATCTTGTTAGAGATATTGTTTTTGCTATTAGCTGGGTTAAAGAGTTAACCCTGAGTGAGTTTGGTAATACAGATTTTTGAAGTTAAAAAAACAAACAAACACACATATGTACCAATGAATAGAATAGACAATCCAGAAATCAGCCCATGTACTTAAAGCCAAATGATCTTCAAGAAAGTCTCCAAGAACACACATTGGGGAGAGGACAGCCTCTTCAATAAACGGTGCTGGAAAAACTGGACATCCATGTGTAGAAGAATGAACCTAGACCCGTACCTCTCACCATATACCCAAATCTACTCAAAATGGATTGAAGACTTAAATATAATACCTGAAACTATAAAACTCCTAGAAGAAAACATAGGGGAAACACTTCAGGATGTAGGACTGGGCAATGAATAAGACTTCAGCAAAAGAAAAAATAAACAAATGGGATTATATCAAACTAAAAAGCTTCTGCACAGCAAAAGAAACAATCATCAGAGTGAAAAGACAACCTACAGAATGGGAGAAAATATTTGCAAACTACACATCCAACAAGGGATTAATATCCAGAATATACAAAGAACCCAAACAACTTAAGAGTAAAAAAACAAGTAATACAATTAAAAAAATGGGTAAAGGAGCTGAATAGACATTTTTCAAAGGAAGACATACGAATCGCCTACAAGTACATGAAAAAATGCTCAACATCACTAACCATCAGAGAAATGCAAATCAAAACCACACTGAGATATCATCTCACCCCAGTTAAACTGGCTGTTATTAAAAAGCGAGTGAATAAGAAATGCTGGTGAGGAGGTGGGGAAATCCTCCTACACTGTTGGTGGGACTGTACATTGGTGCAGCCATTATGGAAAACAGTACGGAGATTCCTCAAACAACCACAGATAGAACTGCCATATGATCCAGCAATGCCACTGCTGTGTATATACTCAAAGGAGTGGAATTCATCATGTCAAAGGGATACCTGCACTCCCATGTTTACTGCAGCTGTGTTCAATAGACAAAAGTTGGAACCAATCTAAATGTCCATTGACAGATGACTGGATAAGGAAAATGTGATATATCTACACAATGCAATACTACTGAGCCATAAAAAAGAATTAAATTCTCCCATTTGCAGCAAGATGGATGAGCTTGGAGAAAATTATAAGTGTAATAAGCTAGGCACAGAAAGAGAAATACTGCCATATCCTCTCTCATAAGTGGGAGCTAAAACAATAAGCAAATAAATAAATAAGAAAGAAAGAAGGAAAGAGAAAGAGAAAGAAAGAACCAACAATTACAATAATACGCTGAAATTTCAAAAGGAGAGAATAGAACTGTGGTTACTAGAGATGGGAAAGGGGGACGGGGAGAGGGGTTAGCAAGAAATTGGTTGAGTTACAAAGAATGATTATATTTTGTAATGATGAATATACTAATTATCTTGATTGATCATCATACATTATACACATTTATTGATATTCAGCTCTGTGCCTGGCATATATGTATAATCAGTTATGTTTCAATAAAAAAAAGAAAAAATATCATGTTCTGCCACTAGTCAGTTTAAACTTTCTATGGGCTTCTCCTTATACCCTAGCATCCTCCCAATGTCCTAGGTCACCTGGCCCCTGCTCTCTCTACAGCGTCGTCTCTCATCGTCTCTTGTCCAGTCACGCTGCTCCAGCTACACTGCTTCTTTCTGTTACGTGAAATAATCAGGCTGCCAGGCTTCCCCTGACAGTCGGTTCCAATGTGAAGACCCTACAGAGACTTTTGCCCAACAGTTACACTCTGTCACACATCATTTTATCTGTAAGTTGTATGTTTATTTATGTGTTCACTTGTTTATTGTCTATCTTCCTTACTAGTAGGTAAGTTTCGTAAGCCAGGAGATGTTTTTCTACCCAGAGCCTAGAATTGTGCCTACATGTAGTATGTGCTCAATTATTTCTGGGACAAATGAACAGATGTGGGGAAATGCCAAACTCCATGTAAGTCTTGTTTGCAAAGTCGTACAGCACCTTAGGGGGTCAAGCAAACACTGACTGGTCTGCTCGCAGCTACGCTCCACACCCTCACTCTTTTCCATATTGCAAGGAATACTTTATATGATTCACCACTTTCTGGCTTCCCAGAGATACAACCCACAGGGATCCTGGAGAAGCTTGGTTGCCAGATGGGTGAAGAGGCGGGAATGCTCCCTCCCTAGTCTCTGTGTTGAGTGGCATCCCCAACAGTGGCTGCACCTCATTGTGGTTCCAGTTCTCCTGGTCAGTCCTTCCTTCTGTGGTCTGAGCTCCCACTGGTCAGCACCTCCTGTGGTTTTATCTCTTGCTACATGTTTCCAGATTCTGTCTGGACTCTAACAACACCCTTTCTCCCACAGTCACCCAATCCCAGAGCTGGTATGACTTCCCGTTCTTCTCTGGTCCCCTTTCTGTCTCCTGTTTGTCTCTCCAACTCTTCCATCAGCTGTGTAAACAACTCCCTGGATTAAATAGCCTGTGTTTGAGATAGCTAGAGGGGTTGCTGCTTTGGGGACTGACACAAACACATATTTCCAAAATGCTCAAAATATTTTCGAAATCCTCTTTTATAAATGTCATCATAACATGCTTTTAAAATGTCTGTCTCGGTACGTTTGTGCTGCTATAACAAAATATCATAAACTGGGTAATTTATAAACAATAAAAATTTATTTCTCATGCTTCTGGAGGCTGGAAGTCCCAGAGCAAGGCAACAGTAGGTTTAGTGTTTGGTGAGGCCTCAGTTTCTCTGATTCCAAGATGGGGTCTTGTTGCTGTGTCCTCACCTGGAAGAAGGTAAAGGGCAAGAGAAAAAGGGCCTAAGCCAATTTCCTCCAGCCATTTTATAAGGCAATAATCTAAACCCAAAGGCCCCACCTCTTAATACCACCACAATAGGAATTAAGTTTCAACGCAAAGTTTGCAAGGAACACATTGAAACCACAGTTCATCTGAAATAGCAATCTGATTAATTTGGCTCACTGTATAAAGCCTAAAAGTGAATTTAGGCTATATCCAAATACCAAAAAGACACTCAAATTAAAAACATACCATTTCTACATGCGTTAAAGTTTCTAAATGGAATTATAAAGGGAATATTCTAGTTTTTTTTTAGAAATGGCAATATTGTTGGTATAAGCATAATCCAAACGTATCTACATACCATTTCTTTCTGTCTTAGATCAAGGACACTGCTTTAAGGTTACAGCATCTCACTTTTGCCTTCACTGATCCAAAAAGAAATTAATCTGTAATTAGACATTGGCATATAATGATAGAAGATGTGGATTTGTCAGTAATTCTAGACAGAGGAATGAAGAGAGACAGGAAATTTCAACATCACCTTATGATCTACATATTCACTACATTTTCATAAGGCATATTGGAAATCAATTTCATGTCTTTTGCTTCATTGTAGGAGTTGTCACGTGGAGTTAATTCTGTACAAGACATTCTATCTCTTCCCCCAAAAGCACAAACTTCAGAAGTTTTACATATTTAAAAACGAAACTAAAATTACTCCATAACTAAATTTATATTAGTGTCTCTGCCAGAAAAATAAGCCAGGATCATAAGCAAATGTGGCTAAAATGAATGTCAGTCATTTAAATTTTAAAATATGAGCTCAATGTGTTTCACAGCAGTATTCGTGCTGGCGTCTCAAGACGAGCCTTCTCCAGGAAGCAGCGCACTTCATCACGAGAGGTTTCTCAAGGGCCAGAGTCAGTGAAAATCCCACTGGAACACTTGGTGGGAAGCATTATTTTAACATGAAAGACAATTCTTGGAATTGAATTCTGGAGTGATTAATGGAATATTTGCCTTCACAAAAAAAATCTATTTAGTAATAAGACCAAAATTTGGTATGGTATTATTTGTAATTTCTACAAAAATGTAAAACAAGCAATTATTAACTTGATTTCTTGCCTGTCCAACCCTTCTGTGGCATTAACAAACTAAAACACAATCTTTTGCTTTAGAGCTAAGCAATGATATTTTTGTGGAAGAAGTCCCTAAATTTTGATGTAAAATATTTTTCTCTAGATTCTGCCATCTGGTAAAGCTTTACAAAACCTTCTTTTCTAACACACATATCGATGAAATATAATGCTTAAATTGAATAATAAAAACTTTTTTTTTAAATTTTTATTTTGTCAATATACAATGTATATGATTATTATGGCTCATCACCGACACCTCCCGCCCTCCTCCCTCTCTCCCATCCCCCCCAAGAATGTCCTTTCCGTTTGCTTGTTGTAACAACTTCAAAAAAAAAAAAAAAGTATAATTGTTATATCTTCTTCCCCCCCACCCCCCGGTTTTTTTTGTGTGTGTTTGTGGGTAAATTAATTTGTTTATTT
>NW_007728894.1:45054-67465 GCF_000696425.1 Galeopterus variegatus
GCTCTCAGGATCGCGCTGTTTCCTGACACGGGCGCTCCATACCCGTCGCCATTTTTTCTCTATCTGAATAATAAAACCTTTTTATTTATTTGTATTTTATATCAATCTACACCATATACTAGGGGTTGTGTGGGTGTCAGAATTTCTTTTCCAGTCTTCGTCTTCCACTTCTAATCTCACCTAAAGCTAGTCACACTCAACACCATTGAGAAAATGCTGTGTGATAGAACAAGAGAGAGTGTAGATTTAATTTTTAGGATTAAATTATATTTGAAATATATTAAAATTGTGATACGATGTAGCCAAATGGTATCTCTAAAGTACCCTACCCTGCTTGAATGTGAGGGTTGATGGGGATGGTGAGAAGATAAGGGAATTAGATATGATTTCTTATTAGACCTGAAGGATTACATTTTCTTTCTTTCCTTTGTAACTTTTGCCACATGACAAATTTATTAGTTCTCTTCTGCATATGACCTGATCATTTACATTAAATGTCTAGAATCACTTATTTGTGATTCCAAAATGCAAAAAGCTCACAAAATCAAGTTGGGTTTTTTTTCAGAAATTTGTAATAAATTCATAGGGAGGCAAAATCTGGTATGAAATAATATTAGTCTTAATTACTTTGGTGGGATATTAATTTTTGATTGTGAGAATAATCAGTATACTTCGGATTACAAGAGTGCTACTTCAGATCTGCCTGAGGAAGATACGTAAAACATGGTGTCTGCCCTGTATTTTTTCCCTAAAATCTAAAAAATGTTAAATGCTAAAACACAAGGGCCCCAGGGCTTCTCTTTCTTTCTTTCTTTTTTTTTTTAACAACTTTTTTTTTGCATATTCATTATTACAAATCCTTCTTTATGTCCCTTATCCAGTCTCTCCTCTCCTAATAACCAAGATTTGTTCTCTCCAACTGATAGATTAACTGTTCCTCTGTTGGTTTGTGGCCTAGATGATCTGTCCAGTGCTGAGACAGGTGTGGTCAAGTCCTCCCCTACTATCCTAAAGCAGATGCTTCTTCTATTACTCTGGCATGTGCTTTGTGGAGAGAGAGGACCTCTTCTTTTTTCTTTTCTTCTTTTTTTTGTTTTTTTTTTTTTGGTCTCAGCTGGTGCCTCTCCTTGTGTCAATGCAGTTGAGAGTCTGGCCTGCCATCTGCATGGTGGCTGTGACTGCTGCTATAGAGACTAGCTGCTTCTGTGGCAGCCATGGCAGTGGCAGTGGCCGTGGTGAGCTCCCCATGTGGAAATGGTGTTTGGGTGAGCTCTTTACCTGGTTGCAGCTGGGTTTGGCTTTCCCTGGCTCCAGGCCTCATTCTAAGATGTTGTTGCAGAGCAGGTGGGGGGGAGGGGAAGGGGAGAAGGGGGGAAATAGGGTGGGAAGAGGAGGATGGAGGAGGAGCATGATACAGGGCTGTGGCCCCCCCTTATTCTGGCAGGGAGAGCAGGGGGCTTCCAGTGGCATCTCAGTCATTGCTGGATGCAGATGTCAGCAGGGAGTGGCTGAGACCCTTGGCAACCCCCCAGCCCCAGCTCAGGAGCCTGGCGTGCTACCAGAGGTGGCTCAGTGTTTGTCACTGAGCTGGTTGCGGACGTCAGGGGGGCATGGCCGATGCCCTTGGCCCCCCACTGCCCCAGCTCGAGAGACTGGGGTGCTTCCTGAGGAGGCTTGGTGGTCATTGCTGGGCTGGTTGTGGACGTTGGGGGGAGTGGCTGAGGCCCTTGGCCCTACCCCCTCCCCTGCTTGGGAGCCCAAGGGGCTTGTGGTCCTTGTAGTTTTTATAGGTGTTCTTGGTGGTGTTAGACCTTTACTAGTTAATATCAAACTTTGTCTCTGATCTGTGGGTATTTTGTTTTTACTTTCAGTTCTGTGTTGGATTATTAGCTGCCTGCACTGCTTAAACTCTGCACTGAGACTAATTTGTTGTCCTTTGTTTACTTCTAAAATGGAGGAACTTCCTGTGGGGACCAGCACTTGAGCTCTGTACTTGAGCTAAATTGCTTCATTGCTGCTGATTCCCTGGGGAAGGCTTTTTGTGCAGCTCAGGTTTTAATTGTTGACCTGTATGTAGTTCCAGGTCCCATGAGGTATGGGATACCGGGGTTATGTGGAAACTCTGGTCTGGGCCTGAGTCCCTTCAGGAAACTGCACCCCCTGCAGTTCCACATTCCTGACCAGTCTCCACTGAGTGGTGCTGTGCTGACTGGGGTACAGATCAGCTGTCCATGCTGTGCCCTAATGTTCTCCCTGTGGCCCCATCTCCCCCACTACCCACACTCCAAACACTTCCCATGGGATGGGCTGTGTGCCAGTCTTTGCAATGACTCACCAGCCTCCGAGTGGCTCCTTTTTTCTGTTGTCTGTGGCTTCTTCCTCCTACGTGGGTCCACAGGAACCCTGTTAGTGGTCTTGTTGGTCTGGGGGGCACCAAGGCCTTCTTCCCCCACCGCCACCTCCAAGCAACTTCATACAAAGGGAACAGCAGCGGCTTTTGTCAGCTTTTGCTCCGTGTGCTCACCAGGGCTGGCCTTGAAGCGGCTGAGGCTCCAAATGGTGGGAGTGATCCTTTCTTTCTCTCATCGTAGCTTTTCCCACATTCATGCACCCTGTAGTTCTCTCTTCCTCTTCCCTTGAGCTCTAGAAGCCCCAGCTTGGCTGTTGTTGCTTGTTAATAGTTGTAAGTTTGTTGATTTGTGGGAAAGAGTGATGCCGGGGGCCCATCTACTCCACCGTCTTGACCTGAAGTCTCTCCCCAGGGCTTTTCATATGGGATTGTGGACCTATAATTATAAAATTGGGGTTTCTAGTGCAAATGGTTTAAATTAGAAAATTGAAGAGGGATTGTGAAGAGAACAGTATTTTGGAACTTCTTTTTCTTTCGTAATAATAAAAACACAGATGCAATGTACATTGTAAGAGGTGCGTAGTAGAATTATTTTCGCAACCCAATCTGCAATAAAAAAAAATAAATTTAGACTGACATGAAAAAAATGGCTAAATCTAAATGGACTTGTGATGCTTCCATTGACC
This sequence comes from Galeopterus variegatus, assembly GCF_000696425.1. Classification (NCBI taxonomy): domain Eukaryota; kingdom Metazoa; phylum Chordata; class Mammalia; order Dermoptera; family Cynocephalidae; genus Galeopterus; species Galeopterus variegatus. The sequence continues at coordinate 48,091 of NW_007728894.1, forward strand.
TGTATTTCTGTTATATTGACAAGCTTAAACAAGGTTTCTTGAAGACAAAGCTTCTTTAACTGCTGCTTGATTCCATATCCTATGTATTTACCGTTAGCAGAACCCAGTGTTTAGGATAAAAATGTTCTCTTGATGAGTACATGTAATTACTTTTTCAAAGCTATTGTCAGGGAATATGACTATTGCAGTTCAATTGCAATAGCAAAATGGGAAGAGTGTCAATCATCTGGCTGGATTCCAAGAAACTTTATGAAGTGGATTATGTTCATGATCCATAGTCTCGTTTTGAGAGGTCAGATACTCTTGAGGACTCAGTCTCAGAGACTTAAAATCACTGAGCTCACAAGACACCGACCAATAAAAAAATTAAATTTACTGTTACATAATGAGACATTCAATTGTAATGTGGATGGTATTTTTCTTGTTAGTGTGATCAGTGCCTTTTTTCCCTATAGGAAAGGATGTAGGGGAAGTAAAATACAATGGAAAGGTTGCTCAGTGCACATGGAATCAGTACAAACAGTGTGGCTGCATATGCTATGATAGTCTGATGCATTCATTCCCACCATAGAGATATTGTAGTGGGTTGAGGTATGTCCCCCCAAAACTCTCTGAAGCTTGAATTGTGTGCCCCAAGTTTTATCTCTTAGAAACTTAGCCCCCACTATGACAGTTAAGAGGGTGGGAAATCCTATTATGGTAATTGAAAGGTGGAGCCTTGAAGAGGTGTTTGGATTGTAGGACCGTGCAGTAGTGAATGGATTAAAAATGGTGGTCAGGGGTGTGGTTCTGAGAACTTTAAAAGAAGAAGAGAGTCTGTCTTGTTCTCTCTTTCTGCTCTCTCTGCTTCCACCGTCTTGCAATGTGAGACCCCTGGGTCACTGTTGCCACCACCAGATGGACTTTGGACTTGCCAGCCTCAGAAACTGTAACCAATAAATTTTGTTTTTCTTTATAAAATACCCAGTTCCATGTATTTTGTTATAAGCAACAAAAATGGACTAATACAGACATATTTCCAAATTGGCAGGATACTGACTTAGCCAGTTTGTACACACTAACACTTGAAATGTTCTGCCTCCCTTTATTCTTGTTTTTTTTTTTTTTTTTTGTCATCTTGTACAGACTACTCCCATCCTTTTGAGATTTCCTTCCTCTAACTACTGGAAGTTACTGCCCTGCGAGGCCACCGTATTATATGGAGTACTGTATCCATAAGATACAGCGTTTTTTCTTCTTCCTGGAAAGATACCGGAGATATTCTGTCTCCTTTCATTGTGGTATTTTCTTATATCCTTTTAACAACTTTATTGTGATATAATTTATATATGTAAAATTCAACCACTTGTGTAAAATACAATGTTTTCAGCATATATTGAGTTGAGCAACAATTTTCACAATCTAATTTTGAAACATTTTTATCACCCAGAAAGAATCCCTGCACCGTTGACGATCATTCATTATCACTCCCTCCCAGGCCTAGGCAACCAAGAACACACTTACTGGCTTCTACAGATTTGCCTGTTCTGGACATTTCCTATACATGAAATCATGAAACCCGTGGCCTTTCGTAATGGGCTTCTTTCACTTACCATAATGTTTTCAAGCCTCATCCGTATAGTACTGCATATTAATTAGTACTACGTTCTTTTTTGTCTTTTTTTGGCTGAATAATATTCCATTGTGTGTATATATAACATGTTACTTATCCACTCATCAGTTGATGGACATTTTGGTTGCTTCCACTTTTGGGTTATTATGTATAATGGTGCTGTGAATATTCGTGAACAAGTTTTGTATGGGTATATGTTTTCATTTCTTTTGGATATACCTAGGAATGGAATTTCTGGGTCAGATGGTAACTCTATATGTGCTATTTTGAGAACTCCCAAACTACAGTCCAAACTCTCACCAGCAATGTATGGGGGGGTGCAATTTCTGTGCATCTTCCCCAACACTTGTTGTCGATCTTTATAATTAGAGACGTGGTGGTGGGTGTGAAGTATTATCTCACTGTGGTTTTGACTTGCAGTTCCCTAATGACTGCTGATTTGAGCATCTTTTCATGTGTGTCTCAGTTATTTGGGTATCTTCTTTGGAGACCTGCCTATTTAGAGCCTGTGCCCATTTTTAAAATGTGTTATTGTTTAAAATAGTTAGTGAGTTATAAGTGTTCTTTATATATTCTGGATATATCTTGTCAGATCTATAATTTGCAAATAATTTCTCCATTTTGTTGGATTTTCTTTTCACTTTCATGATGGCATCATTTGCAGCACAAATGTTTTTACTTTTGTAGAAGTCCATTTTATCTATTTCTTTCTTTTGTAATTTGTGCTTTTGGTTTCATGTCTAAGAAACTACTAGCTAACACAAGGTCACAAAGATATACTCTTATATTTTCTTCTAAGACCTTTATAATTTTAGTTCTTACAGTTGGCTTTCTGATCCATTTTGAGTTTATTTTATTTTTTTTGTATATGATATGAAATACAGGTCCAACTCTGTTCTTTGGAAAGTAGATGTATGGTCATCGTAGCACTATTTTTTGAAAAGCCTATTTTATTCATTCTCCATTGACTGGTATTGGCACCCTTGTTGAAAATGGATTCACCGTAGATGTTCTGATTTGGTGCTGAACTCTCAATTGTATTCTACAGGTCAATATGTTCTTATGCCAGTACTACACTGTCTTAATTATTGTAGCTTTGTAGTAAGCTTTGAAATTGGGCAATGTGAGTTCTCCACCTTCATCCTTTTTCAGACTCTTTTGTCTATTCTGAGCCCATTGCATTTCCAGATGCATTTTAGGATCAACTTGTCAAATCTGCAAAAATGTCAGCCAAGATGGTGATAGGAATTGTAGTAAATCTGGAGATCAATTTATGGAGTATCACTATCTTAATACCATTTAAGTCTTCTCATTCATGAATGTGGAATATCTTTACATTTATTTATATATTCTTTAATTTCTTTGAACAGTTTTCATAGTTTTCACTGTACAAGTCTTGTGCTTATTTTGTAAAATTTTTTCTTACATTTTCTATTCTTTTTGATGCTATCATAAATTCAATTGCTTTCATAATTTTATTTCCAGATTGTTCATTGCTAGTACATAGTAATGCAACTGATTTTTTTAGATTGATCTTGTATCACGCCACCTTTCTGAACCCATTTATTTGTTTTAATAGTTTTTTCTAGTGGATTTCATAGTGTCTTGTATATACAACATCTTATCATCAACAAATAGAGACAGTTTTACTTCTTCCTTTCCAATCTGGAAGACTTCATTTAATTTTCTTGCCTAATGAACCTGGCTATAACCTCCAGTGTGATGTTGAATAGACAGTGGCAAGAATTGATCTTCATGTCCTGTTCCTGATCTTAGGGGGAAAGCATTTGGTCTTTTACTATTAAGTTTGATATAAGCTGTCTGTTTTTTTTTGATGAACTATATCAGTTGAGGAAGTTCCTTTCTATTCTTACTTTCTTGAATGGTTTTATGATGATAGAGTGTTGGATTTTGTCAAATGTTTTTTCTGCCTCTTTTAAAATAATTATATAATTTTGTCTCTTTATTCTACTGATATGATGTATTACATTAACTAACTTTTGGATATCAGACCGAACTTGTATTCCTGGGATAAATTCCACTTGTTCACAGTGTATAATTCTTTTTTATGCCAGTGGATTTGGTGTGTTAGTGTATTGTTGAGGATTTTTGCATCTACATACATAAAGGATATTGGTTTATAGTTTTCTTTTCTTGTGATGTCCTTATCTACTTTTATAACACCTTAAAGAATGGGTTGAGAAGCATTCTCTCCTCTTTTTTTTGGAAGAGTTTTCAAAAAATTGGTATTCTTTTTAAAATTTTTTATAGAATTCACCAGTGAAGCCATCTGGGCCTGGGATTTTCTTCATGAAAGCTTTTAAATCATTTATTCATTCTATTTGTTATATGTCTATTAAGAGTTTCTATTTCTTCTTTAACTTTGATAATTGTGCCTTTTAAGGAATTTTTCCATTTTATGTGAGTTATCTAATTTATTGGAATACAATTTTTCATAGTATTTTCCATTACTCCTTTTTATTTCTGTAAGGCTGTTAATGATGTTTCCTCTTTTATTTCCAATTTAAGAAATTTGAGTCTTCTCTCTTTTTTTCTTGGTGAGACTGGCTAAAGTTTTGTCAATTTTTATCTTTTCAAAGGACCAATTTTGGGTTTTGTGGATATTTTGTCTATTGTTTTTGAAATCCCCATTTCATTTATTTCAACTCTAATCATTATTTTCTTCCTTCTGCTAGTTTGGTTTCCTTCCCTCTGTTAGTTTGCTCTTCTTTTTCTGTTCCTAAGATGGTAGCTTAGAGTATTGATTTGAGATCTTTCTTTTTCAATAAATACATTTATAGGTATCACTTCATCTAATTCCATTTTTGTTTGAGAACATTCTTTGTATGATCCAAGAATGGTTGGATCTGTGTGTGGTTTAGAGACTACTTTTGCCGTTTGGTTAGCCCAGGACTTGTAGTTCACAGATTCCCTCTCTGATCTCTCCTTAAAGGTCACAGTCTTGGGCAGGCACATAATCTTCCTGACTACCAGAGATGACTATGATTTTAGTTGGGCTCCTTTTGATTGTCTTTTTCACTAATCTCTGCATTTAGCTTTGGATAGATCTGGCTCTATGGTATCACCCCCAGCTGGTAGTCTTCACTAATTGCTACTAATTTTTAAATTGATTTTGATAATGTCTACCAGAGATGACTATGATTTTAGTTGGGCTCCTTTTGATTGTCTTTTTCACTAATCTCTGCAGTTAGCTTTGGATAGATCTGGCTCTATGGTATCACCCCCAGCTGGTAGTCTTCACTAATTGCTACTAATTTTTAAATTGATTTTGATAATGTCCTGGGGTATAAATTGCTACACAGTATGATCCAGATACAGTGAGGCCTCATGGCGGGGGCAGGGTATTGCTAGCTCTGATGCTTGTTTCAACTCTTTCCTGGGCAAAACTTCCATGTTGTGGAGCAGAAGGTGGGGGTGGGACAGGAATGGGGATTTACTCTTCACCAGCTGCTCCATCTGGATCCTCCTTACAGAGCTAGAGCTGCATGTGTGTGAGGTGAGGAAAGGGTGGGGAAGGACAGGAACTAGTGCTGCCACTGGTGTTGCCACAGTACAGGGTGAATATTTTGCAACCAACAGCGTGGGGAGGATGGGATCTGCCAATGTTCACTGGCTGCTGAATCTACCTAAGATAGCTTTCACACAGGAGAACTGGGGAAGAGTGGGCTGCCACTTGGCCATTGAGCCAACCAGAGCAGCTCTCTGCAACACAGAGCTGTGCAAGAATAATGGGTTTTACTCTTTCCTATCTTCTCTGTTGAGGGTGGGTGAATGGGCACCTAGCTCAGCTTCTACCACCCTCCTGATGTAGGATTTCCACAGCATGAAGCTGTATAAAATGGGATCTGTTGCTATTTACTGGCTGCTGAATCCACTAACATAGCTCTCCCACTCCAGGGAGCTGGAGACAGGACCTGCCACTCAGTTGCTGAACCTGTGGGAAAAGCTATGTCACAAGGTAGAGCCCAGTGTGTGTTGGGGGTGAGGGGTGGGGGAAGGTGAGGAATAGGATGACATGGGGAAGTGGGGGAGACTAGCCCCTTGCTTGAATGCTAGGGCTTCCCACCATTTCAGAAAATATTTCCTGGTTTATATTTTTGAATATTTGTTCTGTAAAATTATGTTTTTCTTCCTCAGTTATCTGTACATTTTTGTTTCTCTTTATATTTATCATTTTTCTCTAATTTCTTTTAATATATATTTTCTTTTCCTTTTCTCCTTTTTAATTACTCATCAGTGACTGACTTGATTTCCCTGTAGTATCTACTTGCAGGAAGTTCTTGTGGTGAGAGGCTGACGTCAGAATAACATTTCATGCTTCAAAACACATCTCTGACAAGAGACAGAATTCTACAGTTTTAAATGACTCATCTTGTAGACAAAAATTGGTCTGAAATGGTCAGTAGTACGAAATATCCAGGTAAGTTTGCTGGACTTCAAAAGAAAATGAAAATAATTCTGTGGGAAGTTGAGATAAATGATCAAGTCTTATAAGAAGAAATGAAATTAAGCTGAATTCATTTGTCCAGGGCAACATTTAAAGGCAGAAGATAGTAAAACAATACCTACAAGATACTCACGGAAAGAGAGTGTGAGCCAAGAATTTTATTTCTAGCCAAATTGTCTTTCATGTGTAAAGACAACAGAAAAATTGATTTGAAAATGTAAAAGCTTAGAAAATACTGTTTCCCTGAGCTGTTTCCAAGAAAAATAATAGAGCACAAACTTCAACAAAAAAAGAGAAAAGTGCTAAGGAAGCTGTAGCAAAGGTAATAGTGGTGATCAGTGAAAATATACGTCTGTAAAGCTTGATTAAAGAAATATGAGAAATAATGTGACAGAGTAGAATGGAAATGAATGTGTCTTAAAATGTAGAAATGATATATGTAGTAATGATCGAAAGAGAGGGAGAAACAGGTATAAGGTAGGGTAATTTTCTTAATTGCCTAATCTGTAATGTCTGGCAATTAAGGGTTGAAAAATCAAATACTTAAATCATAAACATATGTCACAGTACAAGGGTGAATACTAAGAAGTATGATATTATTGACTGACACTTGGCAGTGGAAGGAGAGAATGGAAGCATGCTGATTTTTACCTTACTTATATAGGGAAATGTATTAATTTCCTATTGCTGCTGTAACAATCTACCACAAACTTAGTCACTTAAAACGACACAGATTTATTCTCTTACAGTTCTGGAGGTCAGACGTTCAAAATCAGTTTCACTGGGATAAGGTCAAGGCATTGGCAGGGCTGCTCCCTTCTGGGGGTTCTGAGGGGAGAATTTGTTTCCTTGCCTCTTTAAGCTTCCAGTGGTCACTTGTGGTCTTTGGATTGCAGCCCTTCCCTCCACCTTCAGAGTGCATCACTCCTATTCCTGCGTCTGTCATCTCATCACCTTTCCCTCTGACTCTGACTCCTGCCTCTCTCTTATAAAGGCCCTTATGGTTACATTGGGCCCCCCTGGATACCCCGAGACAATCTCACCAACTCATGACCTTTTACTTAATTATATCTACAAAGTCCCTCTTGCCATATAAGGTAACATTCACAGGTTATGGAGATTAGCACATGGGCATATTTTGGAGGCCATTATTCAGTTTACCACAGGAACGAATACATATTATTTTAAGAAGCAAGTGACCAATGTAATTTTATGTAATTGCAATTATGATTGTTATGGACTGAATTTTGCCCCCAAATTCATATGCTGAAGCCCTAACCCTCAACGTGATTGTATTTGTAGGTAGGGTCTTTAAGAAGATAATTAAAATTAAATGAGGCCATAAGGGTGGGGCCTTAATCCAATAGAACTGGTGTCCTTATAGGAACAGAAGGTCAGTCCAGAGCTCTCTCTTCACATGCACAGAGATAAGACCACATGAAAATACAGCAAGAAGACAGCCATCTAAGAGCAAAGGAGAGAGTCCTCACCAGAACTCAACCGTGCTGGCATGCTGGTCTTGGACTTCCAGCCTCCAGAACTGCAAGAAAATAAATTTCTGCTGTTCAAACCACCTAGTCTGTGGTACTTTGTTATAGCAGTCATAGCAGACTAATATAAATAGAACCCATCCTAAATATCAGAGGAACTACACACACACAAAACAAGAAAAAGCAGACTATATTATGAAAAGTTGCAAATAAAACCCCAAACTCCCCAAAACTTACAAGACCCAGAACACTTAATACAAAATAACAGAAGAGAAGTCCAAATATATCTGTGAAATTAATAAATATAAATGGACTCAATTCATCTATAAATGCAAAAAGATTTTCAAATTACATTAAAAGGCAAATCTCAATTCTCTGTTATATATAGGGACATTCCTAAAAGAAGTGATTCAGAAAAATGAACATAAAATGATGAAAAATTACACTAGACAAATGCAAAGAAAAAGAAAGCAGAGGTAGTGATGTTGTGCTAACACAAAGAATTGAACAATTAAATCAGTTTCATGAGTCAGACGACCTACCCCTTATCAAACTTTACTAGTAATTTTCAAGTGGCATGGTTATCGCGTCAAGGTGTCCAAAACACTCAGCATGATCCTCAGGTGCATTCTTCTCGTGCTGACATATTCTCTGGCCTAACTCGCAATATGATATCTCTGAGATTGTGTGGTCACCTTACTTGCATAGCAGGGAGCATTTAGGTTATGAAACACCTCATCTTATCTCAGATTTATATAATTTACATAATTTATGTGACTTTTTCAGGAAGACATGTCTCATATATCCAAAGAATTTGAAGTTGTTTGTCAAAAACAATCCTAGACAAGGAACATCCTGCTAAAAGTATTCAATAGATAAGGACTCTCATCCTAGATATTTCCATTAGTTTATTTTCTAGGGCATCTGTTATGGCATGTTTACAAGATAATTAGACTAGGTTGCCTACCTCCTTTATTTCCAAGGAGTTTCTCCCTAATCCTATAACTAAAGAGAAATAGATTGCAAGCCAGCTGCTTAACTCCAAGATGTTAATATCAGACAAGATAAGATTCAGGCCAGAAAGAACTATATTAATGTTAATAAGTGAACCTTGCAATGAAAACATAACAGTTATGAATAGCAAGACTTCAAAAAATATGCCAGTAACATTCGTGAAACAGAAATTACAGAATACACAAGGAGAAACAGAAAGAAACACATGTGGTAAGGGAATTTAATTCACCTCTTTCTTATATGATATATCAAGTGGACAGTAAATAAATAAGAATATTAAAGACTGAAAAAATGATTAATAAAGTACATCTTATTGACATTTACTTAACTATATCCTTAGATCAGAGAAAATATCTTCTTCAAAACTTATCGAGTATTCACAGTTACTTCCTATTAAGCCACAGATGCAAATCTTAATATACTCCAAAAAAGGAGAAAAGGAAGAAAGAAAAAGTTCAGGCAACATTCTGATCATGCCATAAGAATAAAAATGAATTTTGGGCCGGCCTGGTGGCGCACTGAAGAGTGTGCCGCTTGGGAGCATGGCGGTGCTCCCACCGAGGATTCGGATCCCATGTGGAGACTGGTTCCCGCTCACTGGCTGAGCGCGGTGCAGGCGCAACACCGAGGGTTGCGATCCTGTTACCGGTCAGTAAAAAAAGACAAAAAAGGAAAAAAAAAAAAAAGAATAAAAATGAATTTTAAACATCAGAAAGCAGAAAGTTTCTTCCTTTTGAACATTTACAAAACAGTCTCGCTTAACTCTTGGATCAAAAAGGAAATATAGAGATCGAAATTAGATAATTTATTGTATTTAAGGACCTTTGGGATAAAATAAAGTCAGAACTCAGAGGAAAATTCATAGCTTTCAATACTTTTGTCTATTAAAAAAAGGAAGACATAAATTATTCTCCAAATGGAAAGGTTAAAAGGGTAGCAACAGATCAAACCACACACAAAAAAGAAGAAAGGAATTAGTAAAGTTAAAAGCAGAACTTATGAAATTAAAAAAAATGGAGTATATTCAAATCTGGTTCTATGAAACAATAATGAGAAATAATAAAATAAGTAAAACACTAGCTAACCTACTTTTAAAAGGGGGAAATTTTCAAATATAAAAATTAAATAATCATAAGGGGGAAATAAGAAACTATAGAAAAGTATAGTTTACTAACACTGACAACAGAAAAGACTTCTCAAATTTTCCTGATGTTTTCAATTATGTCCTGGTAAAAAGAAGGGCAGATTTTTATTGAACTTATGCAAATAACTATATTTCCATGGAAAATAAGGAGACTCAATAAGAAAAGTGAGTTCTGTAGAGAGTGAGAATCAGACGTCAACTAAAAATGTTTAATTTCAGTTTACAAAAATAAAGTCTACTACGATGTTCTAAGTTACAAATAGTTTAAAGACATCTAATGAGTGGTATCCAGGTAAATGTTTAACAATGGGCTCTCTAGAAACAAAATAAAACCAAACCCTGACTAATAGCAGTTTCCAATTTCTGTGGTATAAATACCCTGATCATACCTGATTCAGCCACCAATGTGATGTTACTGAAGATGGAGCTGGGAAACACTGGGCAGTAGCACACCATTATATAGCATACCCCATATTGTTACAGTAGACCATCTCCAAAGAATATGTTATAGCAAAACAATTAGAAAGTGATTCATTTCTTTGAATATTTATTACCTTCATTTATAATTAATTTAATTTAAGCTTATATACTTTAATTTTTAGTAGTGTTCATTTTTAACAACCAGATTGAAAGATTCCCAAAATTTTGCAAGCTAATTTCAGCGCACCACTCTATCTACCCTTTGATCAAATTATCCCCCTCTCGGGATTTAGCTTACAGGTATATCTACTCATGCATGATAACATATACACACAATCGCATTGTTTGTGACAGCAGGAGGCAGAAACAATGCAATTTTCTATGTGTAAAGGATTGGTTATATAAACTGTGGTGTATCCCCAAAGTGGAATGCTCTGAAGTGTTAGGAAACTTTAAAAAGAATGAGAAAACTAAGTCTTGGTGTAGAAATATCTCCAGTATATGCAGCTACACGGAAAATACATGGAGGGGAACAATTAATATTTTTGTGTAAAAAACATTAAAAAAGTAACTTAATTGTGTTTGCATAAAGAAACACACAGATATAAGTATAAAAAAACTTAAAAAGGAAGTTTACTTATACAAAATGGAGGTAGGATTTGAGGGAGCAAAACTTCTCAATACCTTTGTAAACAGTTTTGATTTTGGTTTCATATGATGTATTGCCAAAACAATTAACAATCCTTTTAAACCAATAAAACAAATCTTGCTTACTTTTAACTATAAGTGACATTTTCTTAATGTTTACCATCTAAACTTGATATATTTTACTACCTAATTTTAAGTGTGACTTTCACATGTGCTATATAATCCTGTTTATATAAATTATTTTTCCCCAGGTATATTTACAGTATTGGGTCATTTAGTATTTTACTACCTAATTTTAAGTGTGACTTTCACATGTGCTATATAATCCTGTTTATATAAATTGTTTTTCCCCAGGTATATTTACAGTATTGGGTCATTTAGTGTATTTCCTTTAATTAATTGTGGAATTGATCAGTCTTTCCTTCAATTTGCTTAGTTGTCTAGAAATACCCCTTTTATAGAAGAGTTTTACATACTAACATTGATATAATTTTAGAAAATTATTTCCATAGTTTCATAAAATATATTAGCTAGCTCTTGCACTATGAAGACAATGAGACCAAACACCTGACATTCTTCTCACATTTTGAGTTTTACATACTAACATTGATATAATTTTAGAAAATTATTTCCATAGTTTCATAAAATATGTTAGCTAGCTCTTGCACTATGAAGACAATGAGACCAAACACCTGACATTCTTCTCACATTTCAATTTTACTCTATGACTCATCTCTACTTTCATTCAAAGTAAAATTTTTGTGCAACCTGGGAAGGTGAAAAGATCACTGGGTTGGGACTCAAAACAATGATTCTATTCCTAGTTGCTTCATTTGGTAAATGATCATGATTATATTGCTTAACCTCTCACAGCCTTTTTAAAAAAAATTACAAGATAGGGATAGTCAGGTTTTTTCTGCATAAAGTACAGGAAGCTATCATGACCCATGAGATATTATCATAGGAAGTGCTTTGATGTAATCAAGGGCTTTTTGCAAATTTATGATATTGTTATTACCATGACCACAAAGAGGTGGTTTAATATGCTGCACAGATTTTGATAGAAAAAAAAAATACTCTGAAATAAGCTGGATTCAAAGTTGACTGTTTTATTCAGTTCTATATTTGTTTACTTTTATCTCTTTATGAAAAGTAATACTTTACAGCACCTACTCCCTCTGCTGCTCAAATGTCCTTGTTTTCACATTCTGTTAAATTGGTGTGTGGGGGGCTGGGGAGAGTAGAAATAAAATCAAACAGATTTCACCTCTGTGTCACCTGAAGTACGCTTGTAATTATCTCTTTCTTTCTTAGGGTAGATCGTTCAAACATTCTCTATTCTTTTTTTTTTTTTTTGTAGTTTGTAGAACTATGCTTTCATCTTTTTAAATATCATTTTTTGGGGGAAGTCTAAAGCTTTTAATTTTAATAGCACATGCTATAAAATGTTAGAAATTGGATGAGATCTTTTTCTTATAAGACAAAGGAGTCAGTCAGAGATGGTATTATTAAATGTCATAAGCTATTGTGCCTTCTGCACTCAGGAGATTTTTGTTTCTAGACTCTGAGTGCTAACTGAATAATTGTGAAATTTATTGCAAAACAAGTAACATTTTGGGCAAGGACTGCCTTCAGATACAAAGCTTATTGAGTCTGAACACCTCGGGAGTCATGAACTGCTAAATGTTATTAAACTCAATGAGTTTATTGATCTTAATAAATATACATAATGCTATAGGATTCAAAGGAATCCACCAACTTGTTTTCTGTTGATCTATTATCCCTTGAGTTCTATCACTTTGGTCATAATTTTGCTGTATGATGTATGTAAGAGAAAGGAAAAGAAATGCTATCAAAGTTGGTAAATCAAATGTTACCATTGTCTTAAGGTAATGCTACTTTTTAAACACATGCCAATGGTCTATCAGCACCTTTTCTGGTCCAAAGCTCATCCATTCTTTTATGCTTCTTTACTGTGAAATGTATCATATAGCCTACCATTATTCTTAATTCTAAAAAGTTAATATATGTTTGTAAATGCCAGAGACTGTATTAGGGATATGAACAATAATATCAATATGAATATGTATTAAGTCTAGGTGACTAGGTGTTTGGGGCTTGTACATGGACCCACCAGGTCAGTGTGAAATTTGCCTTCCCTCTGCAGGAGCTGAGTGTTTTCACCAGGAGCTAGAATATGAATATGTATTAAGTCTAGGTGACTAGGTGTTTGGGGCTTGTACATGGACCCACCAGGCCAGTGTGAAATTTGCCTTCCCTCTGCAGGAGCTGAGTGTTTTCACCAGGAGCTAGGTCAGTGGGGAGGAAGGGTTAGCACCTGTGGGTTCTGCACAGCCTCTCCTGGGCTACTCAAGGGCAAGGCAGAATGTGGCCATGCAGGGACTTAGGAGTCCTTCAGATCCAGAGAAGCCAGGTATCCTCCAAACTAGCAGTCAGTTCCTCAGCTGGCAGTGATTTTGTACTTCTGCCCTAAATATCCTTGTTTGCTGGGTTATGCATCAGCCACTGCGATAATTTCTGAAGATGAAAGGTTCCTGACCTTCTTGCTTTCCCTTGAGACATGTCTTTATTTATAAGGTGAAATAGCAAGACATTCATATGAACTATGAACAACACTTTCCCTTAAAGAATGTGCTCATTCCTTTAAAATGGCTTTTCTCATTGGGTTCTCAGAAGCTGAAGAACTGAAATGCCTGCAGCTATGCTCCAAACCAGTGTTTTCAAGTAGAGGGGGCGGTGCAGATGGAGGTGGAGAGGTGTGCTCGGTCCTGCAGACCCACTGGGGTGGATGGTGTCAGGGTTGAGGGGCAAGGTTTGTAAAAAAGATCCTCGGGGTGGGGAGGGGTTTCCCCTCTTCTTGTGATGCCTCTTCTAAGGCAAATGAGGAGCATCCACACAGTGGGGGAGAGAGTGTGACTACCAGAAACAGCCTTAGTAATGATTAATGTAAGGTATTGATTGGTCTGGGGTAGACACAGGTGACTACTGGCTATGACAGAAAATGAATGAAAGGAAAAAAAAATGAAAGAATCCCTTGAAATTCTTATAAATTCCGTGAAAGGATTTAGACAAATAAAATGATTTGAGATATGATATCACTGGGAACCTCATGAAAATATCCAACTTCCTACAGACAATGCACAGAGTCCAATGAGCTGAGACACGGAGTGGCCTTGACACATGTGACCCACAGCCTGGTAGCATGGGGCCAGCTGACCCCTGGATCGGGGAGCTTTCTCTCTCTGCAGTGACTAATGAGGACACCCTCTCATCAATACCCAGTTTAGTTGTGACCTATAGTGTGTGGAATTGACCATATTTTAACCTCAGGGGAAACATACTGCAGTATATTTTGATGAACAGAGGGGAACTAACATCACATAAGCTGAGAGCTGGGACCTAACCAGGACAGGTCACCGCCAGAGTGAGCAGCTCTTCACCCCACAGCTGGTCAGCAGGTAGGCTCTTCTGTTCCCACACTTAGGATAAAAAGTGAGGAATGGCCTCAGGCAGGGCAGGGGGAGGCAGGTGTCCTTCACACTGGTTACTTGGCACACCCTCCATCCAGGGTAAGTCCCTTCAAACTCTAAAGTCAGGTGGGTCTTTGCCCTTCACTATGTTCTGTTGTCTGTTTGTTTCTGTTCTAATGTTCAAATGTAAAACATATTTTTAATTATAAGTAGCGCTGGGGTCCTCAGTGACTTTCTGGCAGATACCTTATTTACGTTCTGTTGTGTGGACACTGTCGATCACCTCTCCTGTCTGAAATTCTCTCATCTGTTGGCTGCTCTGGCTATGTTTCTTCTCCTTCATTTATGCCTGTTCCTTATCAGTCTTTACTAGATCCTTGTTAAAGGGTGTGCTTTCTCCAGCATTTCCCCAGTGGCTTGATTTGCTTGCTGCGTTCACCTGGGATGTCCCCATTCAGTCCGTAGCCCGAACTGCCCTTTCTCTCTCCAGCACTGAAGCTGCACGGCTCACACAAATGATGCCTCACTGCCGCCTCCAACACAGCTTTCCACAGCCTGAGCTCGTTTGTTCTCCCCAAAGCTTGTGGTGACTGTTCCTGCATTTCCTATTTCAGTTAATGGTGTTGTGGTTCATTTGGTCACCCAAGTATAATCCTAAAGTGATTCTAAACCCTTCCTCCTCCCTCACTTCCATATTCATTCAAAGCACAAGTCTTGCCAATTTAATTTTCTAAATGGTTCTCAAGACTATCCTCTCCTCATCTTCTCAGCAACTGCATTGCTCTCGGGGTGACTCATCTCTCCCAGAATGTGGGATAGCTTTACCCCTGTTCTCTGTCCAGCCGTGCGCCTCACCTGCACCAACCGTCACCTCCGCCACGCAGCCCGTCCTGCTCTTCCCTCAGTCGGTCAGAAGTCTGTCCTTCTCATGCACCAATTCTGTCCCCCTCCACCTTGCTGCCATCGGGCACCAGTGACACTGCAAACACACCACAATGTGGCAGGCTCTCACCCCTTTGCACATGTGCCCCTGGTCCTTTTTTCCTGGTAAATTGTGCTCAAAGTTCAATTCCTACATTGGCATTGCCTTTCCTCTGCTACCAGGAAAAATCTCAACTTCCTGTGGACTAATTCTGCCCATGCCTCTAGTAAGCCACTCATTGCCTCCTGTTACAAAATTTCTCTCTCCTCCACCTAGTGCCTGACGTTTTACTGGCACTGAATTTTCACATCCGTGGTTCAATTCGATCAAGAGTTTCCATGTAAGAAGTCTCAGGCTGAAGTCTAAGACCATGGGAAAGTTCTCATTTTACCCCTCATTTATATGAGGATAATGCTGAAGTATGTGGCACACTGAGATGACTTTAGCACGACAGCAAAGGACACTGATTCAATAAGGCGTCCTCGCATCTACTCTCATTTCCTTTGGTACATTCTCTAAACTCAAGACAAGTGATGTTTCAAAATCCCACATCTGAGCATGCCAGTCTCCTGCCTGAAAGTCATCAAAGGCTCTCTATTTCTCAGGAGGAAATCCAAATACTTTGACACACTTGGTGAGGCCCAGTGTGATCTGGGCCTTGACTGCCATTTTATCCTATGCCACACGGCCCTTGACCACCAGGCACAGGCACCTCGGCCTCCTCTCAGTGTCACAAACGTGCTCCACTCCTGACCATCTACGTCCTTCACATATGCTGTTCCCTGCCTGGAATGGTCCCTTTTCCCCTCTTCGCCTGGATAACTACCATGCAGTCCTTAAACACCAGCTTCAATGCTGGGTCTCCGGGAAGGGCTCCGTTGGTGTTCTCTACTGAGTAGGCTCCCTGGCATCAGGTTGTACTCTGCCTAAGTGTGCAGTACCTCACACGATGCCTTTACACCAAAGAAAAGGGCAAATTGAAGATTTGTTATGAGAATTTACTGACAACGTAAGGAAGGTGTCCTGAGGAAGGGGAGCCATTTTAAAAATTTTGTGCAAACTTGCAGCAGTGCCCTGTTTTATTAAACACTTTCCCTACATAATACCAGGGTTGGCTGTATTTAATTGTTATGAATTAATTATTCATAAAAATCTTTCAACTTAGGTTGCTTCTCCCACACGAAATTGTACATCCCCTTTTGAAGGGACTGCCTCTGTCTTGGTTATTGTTGCACCCTCAGGTCTGCCTTTTCTGCTACCACTTGGGGACACAGCAACACCTGCTGAGTGAGGCCAGCTGGAGCCGCTGCCTCCTGGCTCAGTGAGGATGTGCTGGCTGCACCCAGGGTCGCAATCAGATGGAGCTGCTCCCTGCAGCTCTGCACTTGCTGCTGTTATGTTCGTTGTCGGAGCCACAAAAAACCGAGCTCATCACAATTTTCTGCTGGGTGATCTAGTGTAGATGACCAAAATGCCAAAGCCACCCTGTACCCAAGATGCTTCATGGTATTAACCAATTAAAATCTCTACATTTTTATCTTTAAAAGTGCTTTACTTGTAGTGATAATCATAGTCTTTGCACAGAGTAGAATGGCTGGTAGAGATAACGTATTAGCAAGTTTAATCACGTGTGTTTTGTATTAGTGTATAATACTGTACAGCATTTTAACAGTTTATTTCTCCTTTCTATTTTATGAGCCTTTATCCAACGTTATGATAAAAATCTCACACTCCAGAGAGCCTGACTGTACAGAAGCAGCTGTGCTCACTGCCAGAGACTCCGCAGGTTCCCCTGGCAACCAGAGCCACCTGGAGGTTTCTCAGTCCCTGCCCATTTTGACTTCACTTTATTTTGGTCATTAATTTGGTGAAAAAGGAAAAAACAAAAAACCCAAAAAAATCCCCAGGAGTACTCAAATGAAAGAAAACTACTTTTATTGTAATAAAACTTTTATTGTAATTGCCTGTCTCAACTAGTAGAGATTTCTTATCGACGATCAGAATCAGAACATCAAATTGTAGTTTAGAGGTCCTAGGCTGAGTTCTACATCCTGTTTTAGTTATAAAAGTACAGCCCTTTACACTCTCTATATATATATATATATATATATATATATATATATGAGAAAGGGAGATCAAGAGTTTGAATTTTTGTAATTGTATCAACTTGGAAACTTCTTTAAAGTTTTTTTACCTCTTTAAATTTTTACTTTAATTTTTTTAAGTAAAACATTTTCCTTTCTTTTTTTTTTCCTGTCCTGCTAAATAACCTCCTCCTAAACTTGTTTTATCTTGGAGGTAAGAGTGGCTCTGCATTTATCTACTTACATGGAATAATTCTGTACACTAGGCCTATGGCATAAACCAGAAACACCTGTGTTTGAGCCCAGATCTAATGTTACCAACTGTGTGAGCCACCTGTGTGCTAAAAAAAAAAAAAAAAAAATCAATGTGGTAAATGAATGCAAAGGAAGTTAGATAATATAGACACACTTTGAAAAGTGTATAACACAAAGGCAGTTGTATCTTTAGTTCATGAAATCATAGATAGACAAACAGGTAATAGAAAATAATGTAGACAGATAACTCAGGACTTTATTTTCCTTTGAAATACTATTTTTACTGTCTTTTCAGTTCCAATACTACTCAGTTTTTATTAATTTCAAGCACAACATTTTTGCTGGGCTGATTTGGTGGTAGTATGAGATCACCCCGACAGGAAGTGAGCCCCCAGTCCTGTGAAGAAGATTCTGTCTGCCATCTTCCTTGTGGACACATGGAGGTCTTAGCAGGGCTGGTGTTTTGTGAAAGGAGATGTTACATTCTAACAAAAGTTTGCAATCAGGCTTAAAAGAAATACAAGATTTCATAACACATATTTTAAAAACTCCAGATTGAAGGGATACTGCTGGGCAAAGGGAAGCTCTCCTTCTGCTCTTCATATCTCAGTGCTCAAGAGTCGTGCGTTTCTAGGCTGTGGGAAGACCCGGGTGGTCAAACTCCCCTTGGGATCACCTTGTCTTGAAAGAAGAAGGAGCCCTCTTTTGCCCTCAGCTGCTGGATGCAAAGGCTGCATCAGCTGTTAGGGTGCTACGTCTCAGTGTGGGCCTGAGCTGTGGGAGGCAGGGGGACCTATGTTGGTCAGTCTGTGACAATGAATCCACTTGGGAATTTAGGTGCCTAACCTTTGGTCTCCTCCGATCTTGTCTCTTCCCCACTCTCTTTCAGATTCTTCACCTCAGTGTCTGAGCCCTTGCTCTTCTCCAAACTCACCTTTGTGCCTCTGTTCCGAAGGTCCCTCTGCTTGAGGGCCTCTTTCACCCAGCAGAATCTGACTGTGACCCTTGGACTGGCAAAGTTATGCAAAGAAATGGTGGTGACTGAATTTCTCTGAGGAGGTTCAGATTCTTGGCGGTATGATAGAAGAGGCGCTATGGTGCGGGAGAAGTGAAGAGAACGTGATGGCGGCAGGGATTAATGTAAAATAGAGACATTGTCACATCTCTGGACACAGAGGCCTGGGTAAGGAGAGTACTTTGCTTTTCACAGGTGATACCACGAAATTCGAGAAATACCTGTAAGATGCAGTTTGTGTTCATCCTGTCATTCCAGTTAGAGCAGACTGTAAAGAAGAGAATGCACAGAAATACTCTATTTATATAGGAGGGGTCTTCAAAAAGTTCGTGGAAAGATTTGTATTATCTTTTCACTCTATTTTTCCACGATTTTTTTGAAGTACCCTGTATCTTAAATCGTTAATATTTATGATCTTATCTTATTTTAACTGGATCATTTTGCTACTTTATTTGGGTGGGTCATTCAAACGAAGAAAACTGCGACGGCTTTTCTCCTTCCCTGAAAGACGACTTGTCCTGCGAACTGTGTCTACAATAAATTCTAGACACGTTATGAATAATCCAGATGCCTGCCTGCACTCCATCGGCACGCCCTCCTTCGTTACTGAATCTAAAGGGCCCAGCGGCTCAGTCTTGGGCCACTGGAAGGCTGCAGGGCTGAGGGGCGGGGGGCGTCTCCGGGCGGGCGGAGCTCTCACCCGCGGGGCCCCCCAGCCGGTCCGCGTCCCCGCGGTGTCTCGCCCAGCCCAGCCGCCGCCTGCGGTGTTACCCACGCGTTGAGCCGCCGCGTGACGCTCGTGGGTCGTAGCG
>NW_007728894.1:68372-74476 GCF_000696425.1 Galeopterus variegatus
GGAGCACTGGGCCGGTCCGAGTGCCGGCCACGGGGGCTGCAGGGGTGCGGCGACCCCGACAGCTAAGCAGGACCAGGGAGCGTGCGGTTCAGCACCGACCAGAGCGCCCCAGGACCTCGCGCCTGTCTCCGGGAACCAGAAGTGAGCTTTCGGCTTTCGAGGTGCTGCGGCAGCTAGGGCTCGGTGCTCGGTGCTCGGTGCTTGGGGCGGGGGGTGGGGTGCGGGGTGCCTTGTGCGTGGGGGCTCAGATCGCCAGTCTGGGAACATACCCACCAGGGGCTGGTGCCTGGGAATGGGTGGGGTGCATCTCGGGAGCGGGGAGTGAAGGAGCGAGCGCTCTCCGCCCCTGCCCGGCACCCGGCGGCGCGTCAGCGGGTCGAGATGGCAGCGACATCAGTCCTCCCTGTCGCGCCCCCGGGGATGTCGGAGGGCCCTGGGTCCCCAGCGCCACGGGCCGCAGCTCTCCAGCTTGGGCGCGGGCTAAGTTTGCCTCTGCGGGTTCAGCCCGTCCTCTCGCTCCCGCAGCCCGGCAGGTGCCGCCTGTCCTCGCCCTCCAGCTGCAGCCCCCCCGCCATGGAGTCCCCGGTCCAGATCTTCCGCGGGGAGCCGGGCCCCACCTGCGCCCCGAGCGCCTGCCTGCTCCCCAACGGCAGCGCCTGGTTCCCGGGCTGGGCCGAGCCGAACGGCAGCGCCAGCGCGGAGGACGCGCCGCTGGAACCCGCGCACATCTCCCCAGCCATCCCGGTCATCATCACGGCGGTTTACTCCGTGGTGTTCGTCGTGGGCTTGGTGGGCAACTCGCTGGTCATGTTCGTGATCATCCGGTGAGCGCGGGGTTAGGGCGCCGCGGAGGCCAGACGGGGCAGGGGGCGAGGGTCGGGCCCCGCCACCAGGGCCGGCTGTGGGGCTGTCACCGGGTGGTGGGGGCCCTATTCCGTGCAGCGTTCCGGAGATTGTCAGAGGGCGGCCTCTTAGAGGAGGTGAAGGATCTCCTGGGAGGGTTTCTGGGTGGGATACTGTGAGGTTCACACAGGGGGAATCAGAGGCCAGAGACGTCTTGAGGATTTAAGAGCTACCCGCTACCCCCTCGCCCCAGGGTCCCAAGCGCCTGCTGAAAACTCTGCGTGGAAGGGAAGCACCAGGGTGCGACAAGAAGGTCGACGTGTCCTGGTAGAGAAACTAATCCACTTGCCTTGCCTTTTGCCTGGTTGCCTGCGTTAGTCTGGAGCACTTTGTTTTGCCCTTTGCAAATATTTCTTATGACAAATTTCAGGGCCACCAAATACACTGAAAATAATGCAGAAATTCTGGTGACTCATCAGACTGGTGTTATGGCTTATGAAACAGAAGCCAGCATAGTACGCAGGGTGTTGACATCTATATATGAGCCTTTTTAGTACTGAAATGTCATTCCATTTCTTTAGAATATCAGTCACTTTTGTAAATAAGCCATACTTTAAAGTTTGGGGTATGGAGATTTTTAAAAATTACTTTGTTGTTTCTTTGTTTCTTTCTTTTTTTTTTTTATCAACTGTGAGAAATTGAAGGTTTTATTTTATTGTTCTTTTGTGAAATTTTCTTTAAGTCAACTTCCAATAATAAGTATCCAAATATCCACATTACACTAGTTTTTTTGGTAAGTAAAGTGATTCTTCTTTTAAGAAAGAATGACAGAATGAAAAGGAAAAAAAAAAAAAAACCCTAACTTTGTTCTGCAGGCCCTGTGAGAGATACATGTTTCACTTTCTGGGAGACCTCATGCTTTGGAAACACACCCTTGACAGTGCATAAGAAGCCTACATTCCCTTAAGAAGTCCCTACGAAAGAAAGGAAGGATGCAGGTCACCCTGATTAGGGATCTTGAAAGGATGAAGGATTGAAGAATTTTGTTTTTTAAATCCTGACTTTAGTTTTGAAATAAGCCCTTTATTTACTACGAACTTTAAGAGCAACAATTATAGCAGCATCTTTCTCTTGGGAAATTATCATAATAAAAATATCTCTTTACCTTTTCTTTGGTGGGGGCAGGGGGGCTGGAGATGTCAGGTCTTTTATCCCCAGCTATGCTCTGAAATTGAAAATTATCATTTAAGCCTCCAAATACATATTATAAAGCTCATTTTACCTGTAATTAGTGTTTGTAGCTTGGTACCCTTGGGTGCCAAAATTGCCTATTGTGTTTCACAGGAATTCTATTAGTGATGAGTAGAGGCTCTAGAAGGGAATATTTTAAAAGTAGATTGTTTTCCGAATCATTAGTAATCTCAGGGCTAATCTCCATCAGAAAGAAGATTAGACAGAAGAAAAGACACTGTGTTCTACATGATAATCAAAATTTTTAGCAGACCTTTGCTACAGAGGCCATTTTTTGGTAATAAAACATGCAAAAACAGAACTCTAAGCAAAAATAATCTCTCTTCCATCTCATATCATATTTAGATGCTTAAGTAATGCAGATACATCTCATTGTTATTTGAATGAGCACCTGAAGTCTTGAGTTTGAAAAGAGCTTCGTCATTGCTCTACAACTTTTTATATGGCCCTGCTGACTAGGATTTAAAAAAATGAAGAATCTTAAAATAGCCTTTAGATGCTATGTGTAAAAATGGACATGGCAGGAGGAAAAAGTCTTGTAGATTAACTAGGACTTTTAATGGACAGATTTTCCAAAGATGTCTGGCACTATTTGTTAGATGGAGATAAATTAAACTAAAAATATAAAAGAAATTAGTCCACGTAACATCATCAATCCTCCCACCCTGTTCTCAACTATGTAGTGGTTAAGTTGGAAAATAAATGACAGGTGGAGAGTTATACTGCTGTCCTGGAATGCCAGCCTGCTGAAACGATAGTTTGCTTACATCTGCAGCTAAGAGGGTAAAGGAGTATTCAGGATTTGTTCATACTGGTGGATGGCCAAAGAATTGAACAATAAAAGCTTTGAAGAAAAGTTGATGGACTTTTTATCTAGCTCAGAAGAATGGGCTGAAGATTCAAGAGAGAGGTCAAGAACAGGGCTGTGGTCTGCTCATCAGAACTGGACCACTTTGCTTGAAATGATGGAAGGTCACTTTTGAGAATATTATTTGAAAATATTATACATGCAAAAGAGTCCTAGAGTAGATCCATCTCATGGCAAATCATTCAGGAGACGGACTGTAGATCCTCAGACGGTTGGCAGGCACAGACCTAACCAGCTCAGACCTGGGGAGAAAGTTTAAGCTGTGGAAAAAGCTTTGACTGTTTTTAGGCCTGCATTACAAATAGCTTTTCCCACCTTGGGCACCTGAAATGCTGCCCCATCTAAAATTTCAAGGATTCTCATCATTTAATGTGTACCAATTGCCATAATCTCCTAATATTAGGACACATTAATATTTCACTATGAAGATCTTAAAATTTAAGTGCTCCAGTTTCCCCGCTCGCCAGGCTTTGGGATTTGTGGTCCTTGGGTGTGCTCATGGGTGTGACACTCAGGATCCTAATCCCATGGTCTCTTGACTTCCTCCTGTGCAGATCACTCACAATAAGCACCATGACACCCACACCCCAGACCTTAGCTTTCATATCTTAAACATCCATTCTCCCTCTCTTACTTCCATTTCCCACACATGGCTCTTCTCACTTACAAAGATGATTAAAATTTAATGGACACTTAATATGTGCTAAGCAGGTAAAGCTACCTACTTCATGTGAATTATTTTATTTAATCTTCACAACCATAGGTATATTATTAGCACATCCATATAACAGATGAGGAAACTAAGGTAAAGAAAGAATAAATAAACTGACCTAGGTCCCATCTTGCAACTGATGGGGCCAGAATAAGTCCAGCAGCCTGACCCCAGAGCCTCACCCCACTCTACTACTGATGTCCCCTATAGCACTTCTGCAACATTTGGATACCTTCTTCCCCAGAGATTCTTTATTTTTTCCCAGACTATCTCTTCTTCTGTTCCCCAGTCTAGACTCCAGGAGCCGCCACATCAGCCTCCATCTTGACAATACACTCAACTACCTGCCTTCTTGCCCTTCTGCCACTGTCATCCACCAAAGCCTTGACCCTCGATCAAGCCACTAGTCTGCTTTCCTTGTTCCTATACATACCTGGCTGAATGCTGTTGGATACAATCAATTTTATCTTTGTCAAGGCAAAGCCACTGCCTTCAAGTGTATCTGACCCCCATTCTGCCTAGACGTCTTTGTGTGTCTCCTCTATTTTCCAGAAAGAGCCAATTCCTTCTCAATTTCCCTTAAAAGACAAAGTCAAACCCTCCACCTGACCCTATTCCCCTCCTACCCAGCAATTCACTGAGACCCTAGAGTGCAGCCCCCCGGAACACCCCTCCCCACCAATGCCCATCCGCAGTCACTCTCCTCTCTTCTGTTCCATCTCAAAGGAAACATTTCTTTCCTTCCACCTAAGGCAAGTCCCTGCTTCTGTGTTTTGAATCTCATCACCACCCCAGGGTCTTTGTCATATCCGTTATCTCCCTTCTACTCTACCTTAATCTCTTCCTCTCCACTCGCTCTTGTCCCTTCAGCTCATGGATATACTCACGTATCTGTCATCTTACAAATAATGAACAACCCGACATCCACCAACCCTCCATTTTTTTGAGTTCCCCTAGCTAGTGTCGTTTCATCCTCCTGTCCGTCATAGGTAGTAAGCCTATTGGAATAACGATTCCTTCTCTTCTTTTCCTTGTCTTCGGCTGGATCCTCCACACCTCCCTCCCTGATGGTCCTTTATCAGAGCCACGATGCTCACGTTTCAGAAGCTCGTTCTAGGCCACCTGTCGCTTGACTTCTGTGCAGGGTTTGGCATGCCCGACTGATCTTAGGTCCCTCGCTTTCTCCAACAGCACCTTCTCCTCATATCCTCTGCTTTTTCTTCAGTCCCCTTCATAGATTGCTCTTCCTCTGATGTTTCCTAAATGATCGCATTCTCCATAGTCTTCTTACCTCTCTTCTGTCATCACTTTGTATATTCTCTGTATAAGAACCAGCAGGGGATGTCTGTATTAAGAGCTTTCTCTCAAAGAATTGGCTTATGTGATTGTGGGGCTGGATAGGCAAGCCTGGAATCCACAGGTCGAGATGCCAGGAGGGGCAAGCTGCTGTTCCTGGGTGGAATTTGTTCTTGGGGAGTCTCAGTTCTGCTCTTAAAGACTTTCCACTGATTAGATCAGGCCTACGCAGATTATCTAGAATGATCTCCCTTGCTTAAGGTCAATGATTATGGACTTTAGTCACATCTGCAAAACACCTTCATGGCAGCACCTAGATGAATGAAGACTTGGGGACACATCAAACTGATTATCACACTCTTAGTGGTTTCATCCATTCTTATGGTCATAATCGTCAGGTACATTCTGACAAATCCTAAACGTATATCTCTCTCTCCCAGTTATTCATTCCTATCTGCAGACTCAGCTAGCCTCCTCCTTTCTGGATGGCTCTTTGTGATAATCTCCGAGGCACCTCAGGTTTCTAGAGCATCTGCCTGTATTAATTCGCTAGGGCTGCCATAACAAAGCACCACAGACTGGGTGGCTTAAACAACAGAAATTTATTGCCTCACAGTTCTGGACTCCAGAAGTCCAAGATCAAGGTGTCAGCAGGGTTGGATTCCTCTGAGGACTCTCTCCTTGGCTTGAAGAAGGCTGCCTTCTCCCTGTGTTTTCACGTGGTCTTCCTTCTGCACATTTCTGTATCATAATCTCCTCTTCTTATAAGGACACCAGTAATGTCAGATTAGGGCCAACTCGTTGATGTGGTTTAACCTTAATTACCTCTTTAAACATGATATCTTCAAATGCAGTTCACACTCTGAGGTACTGGGGGTTAGACGTCGGCATCTGAATTTGGGGGGGGGGCACAATTCAGCTCATCACAGTGCCCATCCCCTTTCTGTTCTCCTTAGAATATTCTCCCCAAGCTTCAACTTCCACAGTAATTATGTATATGCTCTCTTTGTATATTTCTTTGTAAATTAATTGTAAGGATAAACAAGGAAAAATTTATTAGGAAAAAATAAGAAAATTATGTGGTCCTTAATCTTAAGTTTTGCCTTTTCTTTTCTTCATTAGTTTCCATTAACT
>NW_007728894.1:75005-84734 GCF_000696425.1 Galeopterus variegatus
TGGGTCACCCCCGGCCAGTTTGGGCTCCGTGGTTGAGATTGTGTCAGTCTGACCAAAACTGTGTGGCTGTCCCAGCACTGGGGAAGTGTGGGAAGGAGTGGGGTGACCCAGTCAGAGTGTCTGCCACAGTGCCTGCCTTTTCTATCCCAGGTTTCTTATTCCCTCTCCTTGAAGTATGTGTTGCAATCCCTGCAGTTGTATGTACAGACACGTTCCATATTTTCACACGTGTCAACATAGCCTACCTTAGATAATATCACCAAACCACATGCATAGAGGCATTGGAAAACGGCAGAGGTACAATGTGGCACCTGTATAATTTACCATTTACTGTTCCCTATCAAACATCAGTCATATCTTGGGATTTGGTTAAAATAATATGTTTTAATTTTTCTTGAATCCTGTCTTGGAATCTATGTTAAGCATTTACTTTAATGCAAACACAGTAAAATAACTTAAGAAATTTATTTTCAAGAGAGCTATCTTTTATTTCTCAGAGTAATTCATACATATTTGACAACCTCACAAAAGGGGGAATTGGTTTTACTGCAATTGCTTATAAGGATTAGCTAAAATGATCTCCTTCTCTATGGGACGTGTGATAGCGGATGAGTCCAGAGCCTTGTGGAACTGTTTTAGGGATCACAGATTAAACAGCTGCAGAAAGAAAGAAAGAAGGAGAGAGACAGAGAGGAGAGAGAGGAGGAGAACTGAGAACCAATTTGGGGATTAGGTACAGAGCTCCTAAATTTTAGTAGACTCCAGACAAAATTGTAGCCTTCAGAGTCATTTCTTGATTGTACTGACTCGGAAGTTTTTCTTGGTGCCTGTCTGAGAGTTGGTTTCATGAGGAATTTATTTCTCATGGGGAGAGAGTAACCCCTTTCCATGAATCAGTCACTCAGCTGTATCTCTGGAGCAGCAGAATCTCCGAGTGAACTGTGCAGGTGGCATCTCCTTCATTCCAGATTAACTTTCGGATGCATTTGGTTGTCATTGCCTGGGAGGTTCTGTGCTCAGCTAAAAACTTAAAATTGTGTAGCCACAGGACAGTTGCCTTTGTAATAGTTTATGTTGTTTCAGTGATGCAGGGAATAAAGGCTTCGGGGTGGTTTCAGGATAACATTCATTTACTCCTAGACAGAAAAACCAGCCAGTAGTTTTTCTGTTTTTCCCTTTCTTTGGAGGGGAGGTTGGTTTATGTCTTAATAAGGTAGATTTTTGTAAGGCAGGGAATAAAGGCTTCGGGGTGGTTTCAGGATAACATTCATTTACTCCTAGACAGAAAAATCAGCCAGTAGTTTTTCTGTTTTTCCCTTTCTTTGGAGGGGAGGTTGGTTTATGTCTTAGTAAGGTAGATTTTTGTAACAGGAACAGATATTAGGAGTGGGGATAATATTGTAAAAGGCTTGTGGTTTATTTATTTATTTAATGCGTACCCACTCCACTGGCCAAGCAAGTTGGAATTTTAATGAAAGATGAGAAAAACGTGATGAACTGAGAGATCCCAAAGGAACTGTCTGGGGCCGGGCAGGAAAGCCTTCAGATTAAGAACTGCTGGAGTTATGCTTAGTTAGAAAGCAGCTGTAACAACTGGAACACTTGTCTGAGCTCCTGCTGAGCTCACAACAAACCTTTGAAATGAGGATGGATGTAGTTTGTTTTTAGATGAGAAAATAAAATCACAGAGGTGTGTCCAAGGGCACACAATTGATCAATCCGATGTCCAAGACCAAGTCTGTGTGACTCTGAAACCACAAGAAGAAAATCTATTAGCATTATTACTGTGTCTGCAAACCACTTTCAGCTCTCTCTGCCTTACTGTGTTGCTTCCCTACCCAGTGAAGGAGTCACTTCATCCAGCAGAGGACAGAGCAGGGGGTAAATGTTTGGCATCTCTACTTGCCCACACTCAGTGGCTTGACCCTAGCTAGGTCAGTTTTTGTATACAAATAGGAAAACGAATTTTAAATATCCACATACTCTTAGGCTTCCAGGTAGTTGTGCAGTAGGAAACAACATGCTAGTCGTTGGCAATCTGCAGTTTTCTTCTGGGTGCTAGAGGGCATGATAAGCACTCACCCTGACTGTGCATCTGGAATGTCCTAGAACATTCGTTCTGGGAGTCAGGAATAGGCATCATTTCACCACCGAGACTACTGAGAGGAAGAGATGAGCAGTTTCTGGGCCACCGGCTACTCCAGTGAGATCTTTACTTCGACATTCCCCTTCTTCCCTTGCCACCGCCCTGCACGGACACCTGTGCGTCCGCTGCCCTGGCTGCGCGTCGCCCCCGCGTGGTGACTGCAGCGCAGCAGCCAGGACCTCGGGCAGGCTCTTCCTGGCTCTCTCCACCGCGCTCCCTCTTTGCCTGTGGGACAGCTGCTCTGGGGAGCTGCAGGCCCATCTCCCATGTGCATATGACTCCTGTGGAATTGCAGATCACTCGAGAAACAGTGACTGAATTGCTTTCTTTTTAAAATCAATAAACGACTACCCTTTAGCAAAGAACCATAATTTCAATAGTAAATAATTCAGAAGGGCATATAGCAAATTAATTTCATCAAGATGAGCTGAAGATATCTGGAGAATTTAATGAAACAAACTCACGTTTTCACGTAAGTTCTGCTGAGAAGTCTCATTCGTACAATCATCATTCCTGGTCATTTTTAAATTTACTTTTTCAATAGACTTTAAAAAAAAANAAACACATTGTACACCTTGAATATATACAATTTTTATTTGTCAATTATACCCCAGTAAAGCTTGGGGAGAAGAATGTAAACTATGGACTTTGGGTGATGGTGATGTGTCAGTGTAGGGTCATCGCTTATAACAAATGGACCACCCTGGTGGGGATGTTGATAATAGGAGAAGCTGTGCATGTGTGGGGTTAGGGGCATATAGCAAATTAATTTCATCAAGATGAGCTGAAGATATCTGGAGAATTTAATGAAACAAACTCACGTTTTCACGTAAGTTCTGCTGAGAAGTCTCATTCGTACAATCATCATTCCTGGTCATTTTTAAATTTACTTTTTCAATAGACTTTAAAAAAAAACCAGTTTTAAGTTCAGAGCAAAATTAAACAGAAAGTATAGATTTCCCATATACCCCTAACCCCACACATGCACAGCTTCTCCTATTATCAGCATCCCCACCAGGGTGGTCCATTTGTTATAAGCGATGACCCTACACTGACACATCACCATCACCCAAAGTCCATAGTTTACATTCTTCTCCCCAAGCTTTACTGGGGTATAATTGACAAATAAAAATTGTATATATTCAAGGTGTACAATGTGTTTATTTGATATGTGTATACATTGTGAAATGATTACCACGATCAAATTAATTAACACACCCGTCACCACGTCTAGTAACCACTGAGTGTGTGTATGGCGAGGACACTTAAGATCTATTCCCTTATAACATTTCAAGTAAACAAGGCGGTCTTATTAACTATAGCCTCCAGATTGCATTAATCTTATAACTGAAGGTTTATGCTCTTTGACCAGCATCTCTCCATTTCCCTCACTTAAACATAAAATCTAGAATGCTATGCATCTGGAAAACATGCCCAGGAAAATGACTAAATCATGCTTGTTGGCAATACAGAAAAAAGAATGCCAAAATTCTTATCTCTTGCTACTCTAGTCTTCCACTGCTTGTTAAATAGAATTGCATTTTCCCTGGTGCTGCAAAACTTTCCTCTTACTGAGCCCAGTGTTTTGAGAGTCTTGAGGCTCTGAGGGCAGCTCCAGTGTTGTGAGATAGCTGCTGGCTTCCTGTGGGCCAGTGCCATTCTATCACACTCGTTTGTTTACCAAACAGCAGTTGTTCAGGTGCACTCTATGGGCCTTTAGGTATTTGCTATATTAAAGGAGTCCATTTACAAAAATGGCCACTAAGATTTCTTTTTGTTTGTTTTTGTTTTTCCTTTTTCTTTTTCATTACGTTGGAGCTAAAGTTTGATGGCAATGAAAGCTGGCATTCGCTGAGCAATTATCAATTACCAGGTCCTGTGCTAAGTGATTTTATGCATGTCTTGTTTAATCATCATGACAACTTTGTCAGATAATATAACGTTCTTAAAACAGTGTCTGTCACGTAAAAGTCATTAATACTTCTGGGTCAAGGTCTCCTGTGGCTTGACACTTCTGCTCCCATTCCAACCAGCCTTCTGTTTTCTGCAGCAGGATTCCTGAACCAGGGAGTTTGTTTCCTCATCGAGCCCTGAATGAGACACTAGACATCAGGCCTCTCTGTCCAAATCCTTTGCAAAGTGCGAGAGCCTGCTGAGCTCTCTCTTCTCCAAAATACGTCCTCATTTCTTCACTACACATGGATCTTTCTCTTCTGTGTGTTCTTATAGTTCACATTATAACTTGGACTCAGTTTAAAAGATCCTAGAAGGCCAGGTTCTGTACAGTGGATTTGTTTTTCAGTCATCCCCAAAGCCCAGCAGACTGCTGACCGTGGGTAGGGACTTAAAGACATGTTGAATAATGAGGGGTGAAGTTGGGAGGGAGCATGAACATATGTGGAGACAGAAGAGAGGGTGCGTGTATGTCAACACGGGGGACAGTGTCAGGGAAAGGCCCAAAATAACCAAAATCAATAAAACTGAGAGTGTGCTGGTGTTTAAAGGTATATGGTGATCAGTCAACAAGATGCAGGGTTTATTCTGCTATGGCCATGAAGGTAAAAATAGAGTTTCTGATTAAAGAAGCATCACTGAAATTTAAAAAACAAAAATCTAAACTCAAGCAGTGTACCTCAGTGCAGTGGATGCTAATAACCCGATAGTTATCTCTTCTACCTCCTACTGTCTGAGTGCAGCAGAGAAGCCGCTGTGTGGCAAGGTCAGCTCCTCCCACTGGCGCCTCACTTCTAGCAGAGCCAGTGTCACGGTTCTCCCAGAGATCCTGCTCAGGGGCCTTTGTTCCCGACATCTCAGCAGATAACTTTGATCTCCTCACCATCACACAAGCTCCTGTGATTTCCAGTTTAGAAGCTGCCCCTCATTTCTCTGTAAAGAGAAGTCACCAGTTTGGCCTTGAGTGAAGGTGTCATGGGGAAGCATTTCTAACTCTGGGCAACTCCTCTGCCACATGGTCTGGCCATGGCCGTCCTCGTGTTCACACCCCAAGTCCCCTAGTTGAGCAGTCTCTCCACTTGTGCACTCTGCTGTCAATTCCAGGTTTATAACACCGTCAAGCCTAGTGGGGACAGTGCACATGCTTGGCTCATTTAGTGCCACATGCTCCTACAGTGGGGACGCTGCAAAGTGCACCCGCTCGTCCCCTGCTCTCCTTCAGCCTCCCACACAGACCAGAACTCCCCTGCATGGGGCCATTCCACTTGAAGTGCTTGATAAATTTTTTAAAGCAGAGTGGATGAAATGGAACATAATTTCATATCCTATCATAATAAGAAAGACATTTTTTTTTTTTAACCAGTGAATGTACTGCTAATGAAAAGACTGGCCTATGTTTTGTTGTGGTCAAGCAGAACAATGCCCCAGTGCTCAGCCAGATAGACTGTCTCTGAGGGTAAAGGTCTTGTTTTAATTCACATGCTTACAGGATCCAGTCCAGTGCAGTATGTGAAAGCCTCTCAACAAATACTTATAGTGTATTCATTGCATTTAATTATCCTCATGGGTTCTTTTTCAGTGTTGTAGGTTTGTAAGTGTATGTCTTGCAGAATGCTGTGCCCGCTTCCAGACCCTTCCCTTGAGGTCCCGCCTCTGTTGACACTAGACAAATCACTGAACTCACCAGAGCCTAACTTTCTTCAGCTATACAATGATACTTCAAAAAGTTCATGGAAAGATTCATATTATCTTTTAATTCTATTTTTGCACAAACTTTTTGAAATACCCCAGTGTGAGGGAGAAGACATAAATCTCCCAGGTAAAAGAGAATGGCTGTTGTGAGCATCAAATAAAATGCATGGAAGTCAAAACACTGGACTCTGTAAATTATGAAGTGTTGCGGAGATGTAAGAATGCAGACTCGGGCTTAACACCGTTGGGTTTGAATTTCTTCCATGCTTTTTATAACTATATCTCTTTGAGAATGTTTAAGACAATCCCATGGTTCTCAGTTGCCTCATCTATAGAGTAGGGGTGCTGATCCCTGACACGTGGGGTTACTGTGAGGACCAAACGGGATGAGCATGTGGACTGTGCAGCTGAGTGCCCGGCTCAGGGAGCTCTGGAAGGGAATGGTTGTTATGATTCTTGCCCACGCTGCTCTCTCTTATTCTGAGATTGGATGACAGCATTTGACTTCTTTATAAGTTCGTCTTGTGCAGTTTCATACATCTATTAGTTATAAATATTTCAAAAAGCTAAAAGTAAGGTATCACTAAACATTTTATGATTACTCAAAGGTGCATATTATATTTTATGGTAACTTATTTATCATTCATTCATGTTCTCCCAGGCTTCATTACTACTCTCATCTTTTACATTCAAGCTGAATGGGGTAAATATGTCCACGGATGTTACGTGGGAACTGCATCCCCCGCATCCTGTGGTAACTGGTGGCTTCCACCTACATGAGAAGGGAGGAGGAGTTGGGGAATATGACATAAATTAGACATGTTTTCTGGGTCAGGTGAATTTCATTAATTATCTCGGGAACTCTAAGAGATAAACACTATATTTTCCATTTTAAAGTTGGGGAAACTGAAGCTCAGGGTGGTTAGTGACCTCTCCAAAGTCTACCTGTTAGTTAGAAGGAAGATGAGAACTTAGAACCCAGGTCTGCCTAACATCATAAAGCAAAGAACAATAGTTGAACTTCATAAAGAAAGAGGGAATGACAGGGTCACAAAATATGACAGTAGCTGTCAAAGACATTGCCTGCCGGAATATTTGCTAATATCAGAGATTTTGGGGGGAGAAAGCAGAAGAGAAGAAGGTAGGTTGGTAAGATACATTTTTTTTCAAACATAAAACCTTATTTTTAGGAAGGCAGTATCTGAATAGATAGCATTTTGGTCTTTCTTATTAGAAACATTTGGCTCTTTCTCCATAAGTACACTTGCTTATTTACCTGTGCTTTTATAAAGCCTATGCTATGAGCACTTAGCCATCCACATTTAATTCACTTTCTAAAATTTATGGGTCATTTAGTAATGTTTAAGTAAAAAGTGTAAAGGCAAAACATATTTGTAAATAAACTCTTCACTATCCAGATTAAATCTCTTTTTAGTTAACAGGACATCAAAATGGGAACCAACAGATATTGATTCTAGTACCGGTGTTTACAGTGCATCCTATCCAGCCACGAATACATCCACTGCCTAGCGAGAAGAGAAGGCAGGAGGGGATCGGATGGGGAGGAAGGGCAGTGGCCGCCAAGGGTGAAGTGTCCTGTGTCAGGTGCTCTGAGTCAGGCCATCTGCTGCCCTTATCTCACGCACTGTGAGTAAGGTTTTATGATCCTTATTTAGTGAGAACTGAAATTCAGATAAGTCATATAGTGAATTCAAACTCAGGACTATCTATCTGACTTCATATGAGATTGCACCCTTCCAAGAGGAGTCAGGGCTGTTGTATCACTCAATGTTAAAAGATGTTTCTCGTGTGGAAATTTACATCTTGAGTGGGGCACAGATGAATTCATTGTAATAAGGTTTACAAATCTGAGGTGTGTAGAAAGTAATTCACGTATGAATTCTCCCAACATGCTTTAGCACTTTTGGCTTCTAATGGTATAGTTTAGAGAGTTTACTGCTCTCTATATAGATCTCTGAGGAAGCACTTTCTAAGCTAAACAGCCCACTTAATTGAGTTTTAGTTGAAAATAGAATTGTTCCAGATTTCATGTTATAATATAAAGAATAATTAAGGCAAAAAGGCAATCTTTCTGATCTACTTTAAAAGTTACTGTCCACTCCATGAAAGATGAGACAAATTATGTGCTTTAAAAATCTCTCAAAATTGGAGCAAAGAGAATTATTTCTCACCCATTGTACCAGATACTTTTTAGCGCTGTGATGTCTATGAGAGAAGAACTCAGCCAGCTTTATTTATATAACACATTTAAAATGATGAAATAGTGGCACACTGGCAAACAAAAATCAAAACCCAATTGTGTTTTAGCCATTGCAATTCGGTGCATTTAAAAATTGAAAACCATTCTGCATTTTCAAAAGACATTATAATTAGAATGATTGATTTATCAAAATAACCCCAAGGAGAAAATGTTTTATCTTTGTTTTACATAAGTGTGAAAGAAAAAAAACCCACAAAGTATTTAAAAAATGCTTAAAGCCAACTAACTCTGGGTAAGATTAAAATGAATTGTCAGCCACAAAATAAAGACCTGTATTCTATGCAAGTCTATTGAAAACATCTATATGTATATTTATTTATTTATCTGTCTGTTATCTTTATCTTTTTTATTTAAATATTTTTTGAACAAAGCACTAGAATAAAAGCTCAATAAAGGCAAAGATTGTTGTCCATTTTTTCAACTACTCCTAATGAAGTTTTTTTTTTACATATTAGACATTCAACGAATATGCAAAGAATAAGTGAACGAAGAAGAAAAATTCAGTAATCCAAAGGTTGTCATGAACCCATTCAACCTCATAGATCTGACTCGAAATGGAGGGAAATGCTATTGTTTCTTGTCTTTTAGATACACAAAGATGAAGACAGCAACCAACATTTATATATTTAATCTGGCTTTGGCGGATGCTCTAGTTACCACCACCATGCCGTTCCAGAGCACGGTCTACCTGATGAACTCCTGGCCTTTTGGGGATGTGCTGTGCAAGATCGTCATTTCCATTGACTACTACAACATGTTCACCAGCATATTCACCCTGACCATGATGAGCGTGGACCGCTACATTGCCGTGTGCCACCCTGTGAAGGCTCTGGACTTCCGCACACCCTTGAAGGCGAAGATCATCAATATCTGTATCTGGCTCCTGTCATCCTCTGTTGGCATATCCGCCATAGTCCTTGGGGGCACCAAAGTCAGGGAAGGTAAGGGCGGTCATTTTTTTCTCGTTTATAAAAACATAACTTCTAATTGTACAAACTTTTAACTTGGGAGGGAGTAGGACACACATCTAGTGGAAAAGCCAAAAGACAATGGAAAAATTATGCCTAAATCTGTGGAAGATGAGAAATAAGACAATTTTGTGTTCTTTTCCACCTATAAACACAGAATGGGATGATGACAGTACCAGAACACAGATGCCCAGCCTGTCTCCTACTCTGGAAGTACTTAGAAACTGGAGGGGTTGGGATGAAGGAAGGAACAACAGGCACGTGGATTTTCAAAGTACATCATGGTCGTTCCAGGACACAGCTTCTCACACCTTTTCTTTCTCTTTCTAACAAAGGACCTAAATCATTAAGGCATATGCAGGCTCTTTTTTCCTTTCTTCTTAACGATTAATCTTTGCATCACTATCTTAGCAGCTTCATTTGACTGTAGGCCACTCAAAATCAGGTTCATAGATGGATGGTAGTTACAGATGAGCAAAATCATTAGGTTTTAGATATACTAATTCTTGCTCCATGCATACAGGATAATTGACTTTTTTTCTGTATTTCTCACTGTGGAATGCATATTGGAATCGCTTGTGTTTTAGAAAAAATATTCCTGGAGGGTCTGATTGAATTGGGGTGCAGTTTGAGTGTTAAGATTTTTAAGATCTGCCGAGGTGGCTCTGACCTGCTGCCAAGGTGAGAAC
>NW_007728894.1:84744-86002 GCF_000696425.1 Galeopterus variegatus
GACCCAAACCCTCGGCGGGAGCGCCACCAAGCTCCCAAGCGGCGCACTGTAGCAGTGCGCCACCAGGCCGGCCCTTGATAGATGATTTTAACAGAGCCTGCCTTGTTGCTTATGTTATCAACATCTATCGAGTCGTCATTCAATATTGAGAGCTCTTGTATACAGCAAAGTTTTCATTTTAGGGAATTAAAATGTTGCATCTAATATTTTACATATTAATCTATGTTTGTTTTGGGAATTCATAGTCTGCATATTACTATTATTATAGTTTCTAAGAATTATTATAATAGTTGCAAGTAGAGACAAAGTTATTCTTAACAAAAAAGAATATACAGAAGAAAAACTTAGTTTAGCTATTAGATCTAACAAAAGCCATGAGATGTTGGAACAGGTGCCAGGGGAAGCCATGACCCTCTGATATTAATATAAAAGGAGAAGAAAGAGCATTTTCTGAACTGAGGCAATTGTATGAATAACTCCATCTGAAAACATCCTCTTTTTCCTCAAACAGAACGTTTAGTAAAATGGCATGCTTGTCCTGGAATTTGCTGATGATTGTCTCAGCATTCTCCTTCCTCTGTAATGGTATAGATTAAGCTTCATTGACATTTTTGGAGAATATTACCAACTCTATAGTCAGGTGTTTGTTTTCCAAAGTCTGTTGTTGATTATCTCACCTATCCATCAAATATTTATTGAGCTACTACTACATGCAAGACACTTTGTTCAAGAGGAGGCTGATCCTTAGAGTTAAAAGACATATCCAAATTAAACATTAGCCTTTGTGTTGCCTTTGCTTAGCTTAGCAGGTGATTTTCATAATAACTCCTGTAATATGTAATTAGTACATATTTTCAGGATTTGGTATCCACGTAGTATTGTAGTTGGTATCCATGTAGTTAATTTATTTACCAATTTATTCTCTTTATATACCATATGTTCCAGGCACCAACCTGGCTGCCAAGGATTAAGTGTTAAATGAAGTAGGCTGTTCCCTACCCTCAAGTAGTTCACATTCTGGATGGAGAGAAAAAGGTTAGGAAAGGTAGCATTATTGCAGATTGGAAGAGCATCTGTCTAGGAAATAAATAGAATGAGTATAATATGCAGAGAGAGTATAAGTTTCAGGGGAGAGGACTATTTAAAGAGAGAGCTCTATCTAAATGTCTCTGAAGTGACATTTAAGATGAGACCAACCACAAGGGACATGCTGAAACACAAAAGTTAAGTAGAAAACAAGCAAAACAAAACAAAATCC
>NW_007728894.1:86013-91041 GCF_000696425.1 Galeopterus variegatus
CATTTTCTGAACTGAGGCAATTGTATGAATAACTCCATCTGAAAACATCCTCTTTTTCCTCAAACAGAACGTTTAGTAAAATGGCATGCTTGTCCTGGAATTTGCTGATGATTGTCTCAGCATTCTCCTTCCTCTGTAATGGTATAGATTAAGCATCATTGACATTTTTGGAGAATATTACCAACTCTATAGTCAGGTGTTTGTTTTCCAAAGTCTGTTGTTGATTATCTCACCTATCCATCAAATATTTATTGAGCTACTACTACATGCAAGACACTTTGTTCAAGAGGAGGCTGATC
Source organism: Galeopterus variegatus (assembly GCF_000696425.1). NCBI lineage: Eukaryota > Metazoa > Chordata > Mammalia > Dermoptera > Cynocephalidae > Galeopterus > Galeopterus variegatus. The sequence goes on from NW_007728894.1 coordinate 86,313, forward strand.
CTTAGAGTTAAAAGACATATCCAAATTAAACATTAGCCTTTGTGTTGCCTTTGCTTAGCTTAGCAGGTGATTTTCATAATAACTCCTGTAATATGTAATTAGTACATATTTTCAGGATTTGGTATCCACGTAGTATTGTAGTTGGTATCCATGTAGTTAATTTATTTACCAATTTATTCTCTTTATATACCATATGTTCCAGGCACCAACCTGGCTGCCAAGGATTAAGTGTTAAATGAAGTAGGCTGTTCCCTACCCTCAAGTAGTTCACATTCTGGATGGAGAGAAAAAGGTTATGAAAGGTAGCATTATTGCAGATTGGAAGAGCATCTGTCTAGGAAATAAATAGAATGAGTATAATATGCAGAGAGAGTATAAGTTTCAGGGGAGAGGACTATTTAAAGAGAGAGCTCTATCTAAATGTCTCTGAAGTGACATTTAAGATGAGACCAACCACAAGGGACATGCTGAAACACAAAAGTTAAGTAGAAAACAAGCAAAACAAAACAAAATCCCACTCTTTGACTCCATGGAAGCTATGTTCTACCAGATGCAACAGACAAATCAAAATGTGGACTAGAATATTTATATTAAACTCAGATTTCTGTAATGTACCATCCATTGAAAATTGCTTAAGAAATACTTTGTTTTCTTTGGTAATAGTGGTAATTTAAAAAAATCAAACCACTAAAGCAAAATTTAAAATGGATCCTTGTTTCTAATGGTCTTCACAGTCATTGTACTTGGGACTGTAACTTTTAGAGAATCAAAATTACAAGTTACTACGGGAGTTCTAATTTACTACTTAAAGGTTTGAACTGGTATTTAATTGATAAAAAGAAGGCCTCTACAATAGCCATCGTTATTAATTGTTCAAAATGATTATATCCTTTGTATTTTAAAGTGTATCTAGTTGAAATTCTAATAAGATGCACTTTATTTTACTAAGGGATATTTTATGAAGGTTACATTAAAATGTTTTAGAAAACATGATTAATATGGATGTTTCACTATTTTTAAAAAATATTCTATTTTTGAAGGAGATTTTTCCAATACCAGAAGATAGTTTCATTACAAAAATTACACTCATAGTGTTGCTCCTGACTCATTTCTTTGTGAGGAAGGATCAGGGCAAAGAGTGTCCTACCTGCTCTGTGCTCACTGACTGCTCAAGGCAGGGGTTTCGAGAAAGGGGGGCAGGTAATGCCTAGAGCAAGGGGGCCAGGGCCAGCAGCCCCCATGAAAGTAGCTTAAAAGCTACTGGGTCCCTGCTATTCTAGTATTAAGGTCACTCCAGTAGAATACTACTCAGAAAAGAGAAGCATTGCAAATAAAGCAGTTTTCTAAGTAATGGCATAAAAATATTTGTTTTGTCTTAGTTACACAGTAATGTTAGTAAAAATGAAAAAAAATGTGCCTGATTTACTCAGAATTGCCTTGATGATGATGATGACGATGACGACAAAGATTCTCTTTCCTTTTATTCTCCTCCCTCCCTGCCCTTCCGCTCCCCCAAAGTTTTACTCATGTTTCAGCAATGCCCTTAATCCCAGTGAGCACCACTTGTTCCATTAAAGCACAACACCTGGGTTAGATTTAGACAAATTTCACATCAATTTTTATTGATGCACATAATAATTTCTTATAAACCAGTTAGTATTTTTCAGACAAGTAGGGTTTGTTAAACTCAATGGCTAGACTTGAAATATTTAGTTATTTATTACAAATAGACATTAGCTTTTATTCCCAGAGCCTTAGGTCTGGGAGAACTGTTAGTAAGTGAAAATACACGTGCCCATGCTGTACATTTACAATTTAGGTCTTGTAAAAACCATCAGTGTCAAACCAGCTTCTGCAACTAGATAAGTCATACTGCTAGCTGATCTTATTTATTCCTCAGCATCGTGCATGTTACCAATAAACAGTGTGCCCATGCTGTACATTTACAATTTAGGTCTTGTAAAAACCATCAGTGTCAAACCAGCTTCTGCAACTAGGTAAGTCATACTGCTAGCTGATCTTATTTATTCCTCAGCATCGTGCATGTTACCAATAAACAGTGACTTTCCAGCTTCATTTTCCTATGCAAAATGATAGGATGGTTAATACAATATGACATTCATTCCTAATTTGATGATCTGCTTCAGGTGACGTCATCTCACCATAATTGAACGTTTGCAACCAAACGCATTAAAATTTACATTTAGAACACTTTGCAGCCACGGTAATAACACTAATAGGTTTGCTTTTTGTGGTTTTGTGGGTTTTGTCCACCTCCTGCAGACATGGATGTCATCGAGTGCTCCTTGCAGTTCCCAGATGACGACTACTCCTGGTGGGACCTCTTCATGAAGATCTGTGTCTTTGTCTTTGCCTTTGTGATCCCCATCCTCATCATCATTGTCTGCTATACCTTGATGATCCTGCGCCTGAAGAGTGTCCGGCTCCTTTCTGGCTCCCGAGAGAAAGATCGCAACCTCCGCCGGATCACCAGGCTGGTCCTGGTGGTGGTGGCCGTCTTCATCATCTGTTGGACCCCCATTCACATTTTCATCCTTGTGGAGGCTCTGGGGAGCACCTCCCACAGCACAGCCGCCCTCTCCAGCTATTACTTCTGCATCGCCTTGGGTTACACCAACAGCAGCCTGAACCCCATTCTCTATGCTTTTCTTGATGAAAACTTCAAGCGGTGTTTCAGGGACTTCTGCTTTCCAATTAAGATGAGGATAGAACGACAGAGCACCAGCAGGGTCAGAAATACAGTCCAGGATCCTGCTTACATGAGAGATGTGGATGGGATGAATAAACCGGTATGACTAGTCGTGGAAATGTCTTCTTACGGTTCTCCAGGAAGAGAAGAGTTCAATGACCTAGGTTTAACTCAGATTACCACTGCAGTCTGAGACAGAAAGATAGAATTTTTAATAAGCTTTTAGAAATCTCATGGTCTGAAGTCGTAAGATGCAGGCAGCATTAGTGACCCAGGTCACTGGGAGCATCAAGGCTGTGGGGATAAAGGACAAAAGATCTGAGCAACAAACGTGCTCTTCTATAGGGCAGGGAAGCAAGGCTGACTTCCATTTCCCTTGACGGACAAAGAAACAGGCCTCTTTCTTCTGGTTACCTAGATTTAGTTCAGCACCAATCTGTGCTGGCTTTCATATACAACGTGGCTTCAAAAGTTCTGCTTAAGAAAAAAAGAAAAGACAGCACATTGGGTTCAGAGCTTTGTGGGCATCCAAAGCAGATGTTTAATAGTGACAGCAACAACCTCAACAAAGAGAAGAGCCATTTCCAGGGCTGATGCCCAGCTCACTTTGTGCTGTGTGGACACCCATTTCTTGTGGCTGTGTGGTGAGGATATAGCTTAAGGAAGACTTGGACCCACACCTGAGGAGTCTCATATATAGTAGGATATTATCTTGACATTTATAAAATTATTTAAACATGCAAAAGTTGGTTTCTAACATAGCTTAATTTCTTGAAAACTGCAGTTGTTGTTTTTTTAAGCATGCTATTCAGGTAAATAATCTTATGATAAAGCTTGTCCTGATGTCAAGAAACATAAAATGGTTTGAATAGCACTGAAAGAATATATAGTTTTATCTGTAAATAATTGTATATGCTCAAATAAGGACTGGGTTTGGCTTCCAGCCAGGCAATTTCTTGAGGGCACACTAATGACATCCCCCAAGATGTCATTAAGGTGTTATTATGAGTTGATGCTGAGACTTTTTTGCTGCAACATAAGCCACTCCTGGGAATCAGTCATGGTGTGATATCTTTCAAACTCCCTGAACACCATTTAGTCCTTTAACAGTGCTCGTAACTCATGTGTTAACAAGTAACAAAACCTGCAACTCACTCCCAAGTTGTAGGCTTGGACGAATCTAGTTTATTTGCCGTATCTCTTTATAAATATACAGCTATTACCAGATTCTCTTTATTCATGGAGTGGATGGTATTTTGCTTATGTAGGTCTCCAGATATTATTTGCAGCTTTCAGTGGGAAGTAGAATTGTTCCTAAATGTGTGCTGAATGAGGGCATTATGTCACTCGTGGTGCCTGGACATACCTTGCACGGTGTTCTATGAAGGTCATACCTGTTGAGGATAATGCCATGAGTAGCACATTTAGGGTAATTTTGCTAAAACTTCTAGATGACAAATTCCCTCTTCTTTCCCCTGAAACTCATAGTTTCAGAGGTAATGGCTTTTTCTGTTGTGAAGTATACTATAAAGCAAATATATTTCACAGGGCCTAGTTTCTTGTACTTTCAGGTTTAGTCTAACTTCTTAAAAGTACATATAAAATGTTGGCCTTGCAAAAACCAGAAAAATTTCCCCAGGCTATATAGTCTCTGGTGTAAGATAAAGAGTTGTAACACAGCAAGGCTGCTGGTTCAAAGACAGACAAGTTACTGATTTTTTCCCCAGGCTATATAGTCTCTGGTGTAAGATAAAGAATTGTAACACAGCAAGGCTGCTGGTTCAAAGACAGACAAGTTACTGATTGATATGTAAAGATACTGGGAAGCTCTGTAGGGAGAAGGAATGTTTGCTAAGATCAAGCTTTTGTTGGTGGATCACTTAAATTACCTTATGGAATGTCATCTGGCTTGTTTTACTGAATGTTACCAGCCTATATTGTTAAACTATAACCCCACCTATGTTCTCTTCCTGTAACTTCCTGGTCTGGAGAATAAATGTGGGAAGAGAACCCCAATTC
>NW_007728894.1:91051-97300 GCF_000696425.1 Galeopterus variegatus
TTGGTAGATTCTTACCCAGTGAAAAAATACAACAGAGATATAATTATAGTAGCATGTTCTCTTCAAATTAGCACTGTACATGCTCTCATAGCTTTAGTTGTCATTGCTGGAGTCTGGATGGTTGCCTGAGTATACTGCATCTCTTCAGAAGTGAGAGCGAGGTAGCTCGAGAGCCCACGAAGGATGTTCCAAGCTTCTTGATTACTAATACCGACTTCCCCAAACTGAGAGAGGAGAGAAGATGGGAATGTTATTTTATGGCACTTCTTTATAGGAATAATAAAGTAAATCACATATAGTAGGAAAATCCACTTACACAAATGTGTTTTCTTGCCAAAATGTGTGTGGGCACACACGTGTGTGTGCGTGCATGCGTGTGGGAGTGCCTGTGTGTGTCCTGCTGTGATCATATTGCCATGCATCCATCATTGCAGACTGTGCATTTGCCCAAGCCCCTCTGTTCTCAGACATCTCCCACCTCAACAAGGAGGGTACTCTCTGCTGTGTCTAACCTTGAGGTTGACTCTACATAATCTCTCTCTTCTCACCCTGGTAACAACTTCTGGAAGACAGGACCTAATGAGGGGTTGGAGAAGACTCAGAGAAATGAACCAGCCACGCAGGAGGCAGCAGGGAGGATGAGACCTCTAAACGCTCTGTGTCGCAGACTACTTAGGATATAGGAGTGGCCCCTATGGCTTAAGGTAAAACTCCAGGCTTAATACTAAAAAGAAAGCATAGTTCATAAAAATAGTTTGGAAAAACATCAAGGAATATTCACATATATCTTAAGAAAATGGTTCTATTTTGTGATATATTACTGAGAAATAAAAGTTCATAAACTTGTATAACTATTACCAGACAATTTATAGGTGTTTCATCTAGTAATGGGACATAATAAGATGAATAACTGGAATAAAAGGAATACATTGGCTGGCTTTAAATTAGAGCATTTTTAGGAGAAAACTGTGACAAGGTTGTATGTGCATTCGAGATTTATTTTCCAACTGAGAGTTTTTTGGATGATTCAGCATAAAGATGAAAATCCCATCCAAAAAGAGCATAAATCTACTCACCCAAGGCAACTTTCTTCTCTGAAACAAAAGTATATATTCATATACTCTTTACTATAATGTATATTATTTATATCTTGTATTTTTAGAAGATAATTATGCATTGTATATATGATTGTGGGCCTTGCAATAAAACAAAATAGTACCTGCTAAAAATCAATTTCCGTGGTAAATCATTTATTCTTTAATGACTCAATGATGCTCCACTTCAGTAAGAACAATGTTAACTGTTTCTAAGAACTGCATTATGATATCTTCTATCTGTAATTAATTTGCAGCACTACACATTCCTGCTGATGGTCTCTATGCCTGCGGAAACTAGTGATAGCATAAAACAAACAAATGCTATAGTTGGCTTTTTTTCAATAAGTGGTACTTGAGAGAATATTCAATCATATTTATACCTGGAACTATGAAAGTTACTTAAACTTTCCATCTGTGACAATGCTCAGGATAATTAATGGACAGCAGCAAAACATAGAGGAATTTAAACAATGATCTTAAATTCCCAGACCTGTGAATCATTTAGGAAAATTCACCTGTTTTCACAATAATGCTGTCAGGATCCCAGAATCAACTTTACCAACTGCCCTCCGAATGGAAATCTACTTTTTCAACCATAAAAAACATGCAAAATTCAAAATGGAATTGTCCCACCAATAGAAAGGCAAATCAAACTCAACTGAGAAACACAGAAAGCCTCTGCCCTGCTCCCAATGCAATATAACCACATTATGGCCATGAATTATCTGTTTCTAAACCTCATGGTATTTGTATATACAAACAAAGGGCAATTTAAAAACCAGCATCTTACAAAAGAAAGATTAAAAAAAATCATAGGGAAGGCAAAAACTTAGAGAAGGGAAGTAGAAAGGGACTCATCTTGTGAACTGGGAAGACCATACTAGCAGAGTCTCTTCTTATTTTAAAACTGAGCAAATTTCTTATTACTGTTTATCTTTAATTGATAACTCTGCTTTATAAGTGATTGAAGTGCAAGTGTATTGTGGGCTTCCACTTCCATTTTTGGTGGATTCTTTGGCCTGTTTAATAAAATGTGAACAAAAATAAATTGGAAAACATCTAAATAAGGGAGCAAGTAGCTTTTCATTTGAAACAAGACCCTTTCTTTGAGCTGGATGCTGTATGTTTGGATGTACAAATGTCTGACCTTGTGGAATGTGATCAGAAACTTTCTAAGAAAATTATTATTATATTTGGAGAGAAAACACAATATGTAGCAAATTCTAGGTATTACAATATCTTCTATTTGTAATGAATTTGCAGCACTACACATTCCTGCTGATAACCTCCATGTTTGTGGAGACTAGTGATAAGATAACAACATAAAACAAACAAATGCCATAACTGAGTTTTTTTTAATAACTGGTGCTTGAAGGAATATTCAATCATTTTTATGCCAGGAACTATGCTATATTTTGGATAGAGAGAGGTAAACAAAACAGAAACAGTTTCTTTAATGCTTTACTAGTAGACTTATTGGTGCCTTAAGTGGCCAAACACACTTTTGATGCTTACTGTCTACAAAGGACAAGCTATTAATCAGGGAACTGCAATATATTGCAATGGGGGCACAAATTAGTGGAATGAAACCTATTCTAAGAAATCTGTTTATCTCCCTACCTACATACATTTTAAAAAATTGCTTTATCTATGTCTTTATGTTATACTTGAAAGTACTAGAAAAGTTCAAGTAATGGTTATTCCAATGTTTGGAGACAATTAAAATGGCAACTACTAGTAAATAATACAAGACTTGAGTTTGAATCGGTCAAGAAAGACTGTATGTTGGAAGCAAATAATTTAGCAACAAAATAACTTTGGAATCATACCAGAGGATGAGATGTTTGTAATTATGAGCTACACTATAAAGGCATATGTAAGACACAGACTGAACTACAGGGTCTGGTGTAGTTGTTCTTAATATTTAAAAAATGCACCTAGGAGGAAGAAGTTAAAACAATCATAACAATTCCTTGAACTTGTTAAGCCAAGTGAACAGATATGATGTGGGGGGGGGGAGGGGGGAGAGGGAGTGGGGGAAGAGAAATGGGCAAAGGGTCACAAAAATCGACTACAATGTAGAGAAGTTAAAAAAAAAATCCAAGTCCTTATCCAAAAAAAAAAAAAAATAGTAGGTGTGTAACCAATTCATTTGCTTTGTGGGGAGCACCTCCCCGCCATCAGAGGCTGGTGGGGGGAGGAGAAAAGAAGACAGGTGACTATTCAATCTCCTTGTCAACTGGACTTCAGATAAATAATGATTTCTGCTATGTGAAAGATACCTTACAGAATGCCCTTAGCAGGATGTCCTTGTCTAGAGTATTACTTGAAATAAACCTATAATCTGTGGGCTTATGGTTTGAGGAGGTATAAAATGGATATATTTCATAACTTAAATGCTCTTTTTACTGTTTGAGGTGACCTGCAACTTCATTAGAAACTCCAATTATTATTAAGGGGAAGAAAATCGATGTCTGATATGGGAAGGAAGGACTGGAAACCATTGGCCTAAGCCAAGGATTTTCTATATCTTTGAAGTTATCAATAAAACTTGGTATTTATATATCATAATATACCTCAACCAGAAATTCAGGCTAAAAATATGTCGTTCAAGCCTGAGAGTTTTTTGCTGGAGGAAAGTATCAGTTAGGTTTTGATTAGCTGCTACTGCTACTACCAATAATTATAGAACCTTACATTTATTGCTATACTAAGTGTTTTATATGTCCTAAGTTAATGCTCTCAACAAACCTATGAGTTAGTTATATGAAATTTGGATACATCAATTATACTTGCCAAGGCCGAATAGGAAGTGGCTGAGGTGGAATGTGGTTATTACTTGCAAAGTGATGTGAGATCTCAGGGTTGGTGTTTACGGGAGGTTAGTAAATTGTAAAAGAGGAGATTGGAAGGATAAAAACAAATATAGACTTGGGAATTAGACTGTCTAGTTTCAAATCCCAGCTCCAGTTGGGATCTATGTAGTCTTGTGCAAGATATCATCTTTTCTGTACCACAGTCCCCTTAGTAAAATAGTGACAAAAAGAATATCTTTCACATAGAATTAGGCTCATACAACTAAACTAAGTACTCAATAAATGTTGGTTAATATAATAATGGTTATTTTCAATTAGCCTCACTGAAAAAACACTGGATTCAGTTATTTCTATGGTTTCTTCCAATTGTAAAATTACATGACTCTGGATTCTCTGTGGGCTGCTTTACAAAGTCACCTGACCCATCACGGACACATGAGATCTATCAAGCAGTGAGGACACGACTTGTTTCTACTGTCATCTCCTTCCCATCAGTGGTTGCAATGTAAAATTTGGACATCACTATGTTCTGGGAAGAGGCCTGAGATTCTAGCATGACGAAGCACAGGGCTTTGGGTTTCCTGTGTAATGAGAAGCCTAGTCCAAGGGCTTTGTTCCCTTCTCCAAATCTAAGTTATTCATTCCTGACAAATGGATTGCCTTATCACCACTGCTTGATCCCTCCTGGAAGTGAGTGTTTGAACTGGGAAGGGGAAAGAACTGACCTGGTTACTTTCTCACCTGAAGAGGGAACACAGGGATGCTGTTTCATCAGACATGGGGCTCCATCTGCAGAGCAGCATAGAGAGCTGCATGTCTCAGATAGGGACATGGGTGGATTCAATGCTCAAATGATGATTTGAGGGCTCCATTTCTCTCTTCATTTCTTTGTTCCAGTGTCTTCTTTGTTGCCTTCATTGTCAGGCCATCTCTCTCTAAGTGTGGCACTGGCAGCTCCAGGTTCACGTGGTGCTACAGCTCATTACAACCAAGGAACGAAGAGACTTTTGCTTTTCCAGCAACTATATATCCAAGGAAGTGATTCTAATTGTCCTATCCCTGAACCAGTCATTATTGCTGGGGGATGCAGGACTCCAACAGGCCAGGCCTCAGCTTTGCGCTCCCCAGCCCCTTGTGTGTGTGCATGTGAGTATTAGTAGGGAGGAGTGGGGGAAAGTTAGTTTTCTTTAAGCGTCATAGAATGGGTCTCCACTGGAAAAAGGAATCTTATTACCAGAGAAGAGAAAGGGATGCTGGAAAGAGAGAGAAAATGGCTGTCTACCAAAATACTCATCTAGTCAAACTTCTGTCCTTCCCCAATGGCTCTACAGGAAGGAAGGGAAGAATCTGATGGGAACAGAAAAATGGGGACAACAGCTTTGAAAGGAATGTTTATGTAAAACAGTGGAGGTAGGAAGTGAGTCAGGGTGTGGGATGAGCAGAGACTGAGAGCAGCAGCATTGTTGGCATTGGCTGCCGCAGGACAGAGGGACACGAGCTCTGACAACCTACGCTGCTTCTCCCCTTCTGTTCTGGAAACTGAGCTCCAAATTCATGTATTGCCAAGAAGAAAACCCACACTAAAAAATATTTATGTTCCTGAGTATTAATTCTAAATAGCAATTAATATCTAAATTTATATTTTGTATTAATAAAAGAAAATAGAATGTTCTTAAAATTAGTAAGTGAAAGTTAACACATAAACTACAGAGTAAGTAATGCTTTTAAAGAGTTTAACATTGAGGGGCCGGCCCAGTGGCACACTGCTATAGTGCACCGCTTGGGAAGCGCAGCGGCGCTCCCGCCGAGGGTTTGGATCCCACATACAGATCGGTTCCCGCTCACTGGCTGAGCGAGGTGCAGGAGCAACACCGAGGGCTGCGATCCCGTTGCCGGTCCCGGTCCGGTGCGGGGGCGACACTGAGGGTTGCGATCCGTTACCGGACACAGAAAAAGACAAAAAAAAAAAAAAAGAGTTTAACATTGAGGGGCCGGCCCAGTGGCACACTGCTATAGTGCACCGCTTGGGAAGCGCAGCGGCGCTCCCGCCGAGGGTTTGGATCCCACATACAGATCGGTTCCCGCTCACTGGCTGAGCGAGGTGCAGGAGCAACACCGAGGGCTGCGATCCCATTGCCGGTCCCGGTCCGGTGCGGGGGCGACACTGGGGGTTGCGATCCGTTACCGGACACAGAAAAAGACAAAAAAAAAAAAAAAGAGTTTAACATTGAGGGGCCGGCCCAGTGGCACACTGCTATAGTGCACCGCTTGGGAAGCGCAGCGGCGCTCCCGCCGAGGGTTTGGATCCCACATACAGATCGGTTCCCGCTCCCTGG
>NW_007728894.1:97872-102301 GCF_000696425.1 Galeopterus variegatus
AAAAAAAAAAAAAAAAAAAAAAAAAAAAAAAAAAACCATAAAAATACTTCGATAATCTATTATGAAATTAGATTGTTTGAAATCTTGGGTTAGAAATCAGAAATACAAATAGACATGTACTTTTTTTGGTATGACATTAAAATGTGTTTCCAAAGGCAAGTTATATATAGTTTAATAAGCTGAACAAAACATCAAAGAGCCCATAATTATTTGTTCTCAGAGTAATAGGAATTTATTTTATCTGAATTCATGGCAGGTGAAGATATTAGATTCATGACTAGATACAGGAGCAAGTTTATTAAAGCTTTACAGAATAAGAAGCCCAGGGGGTTTAAAGTCAGTGGGGGATGGGAAGGGGATAAGCTTTTATTTCTATTATTCTCCACAAAAGAGAGGCTATAACTGACTTCAATGCATAGAATCATTTCTTTTATTATCTAACCTACATATAAATCCGTTATCTCCATACACACACATATACACACTCAAACAGTGGCCCCCAGTATGAGGGCACAAACTGTGCGAATCCTTCCACACCATTTAGCAAACAGCATGAGGCTAAGTTTGCACAAGTGCAGTAAGACCATGCTGCGGAGGACACAGAGGCAGAGGTGGGGCCACAGCACCAGGGTTGGCTGCCCCAACCCCAGCTCCTGCAGGCAGGGAAACGGGAGAGGCAGCTGGCAGCCGCATCGGAGGCATTGTGGCAGGGTCCTGTTGGAGCCCTGGGGTCCAGAGGCAGACCCTCACTCACAGCCAGCCATCCCTTCACTGTACCCAAGTGTGCCCTGGGAACTCAATGAAGAGCAACCGAACACAATAGGCTATGTGGAAAGGAAACTCTAACACTCAACAAGTGATTTGGAAAAAACTAAAATGACCTGAACTTATATCACTTGGAAAGCAGTCTTATGAGACACACACATACAGAGTTTTATTTAGAAAATAAAAGGAAATGTAGTTAATTTTCTGCTTTGGATACTGAGTTTGAATATTAATTTACATTATTTTCATTAAATCTTTCTCATTACGACTATGTATGTGTGTACATGTGTGTGTGTGTGTGTGTGTACACAAACACACATGCACAGAGAGAAAGAGAGAGAGAGAGAACCATCCTAAAACAAGAATACCAATACTGCCATATGATTGGTAACATCGTCCAGTTGATAGATAACTGTCAAGGTTAATTTTAATAATGAGGCATTTAATATGATATTTTATATCTGCACCAACTGAATACTTTATTTATGGAGTTCCTCTTTCAAATGGAGATCACCAGTGGTACGTAATAGCTTTTATTGTTCTGTTGTGGGAATCTTAACCTTATTGATCACTCCAACAGGAAATACCCTCTTTGCCCTTTGTCCTCAGTGTGCCTCTGGTACCTTTCTGTTTCATTCATACAAAATGTGTATTCAACTACCTCTTTCTAGAAACATTTGGAAACACATTCCAATCCCCTTCTGTTAGCCACCTCCATACAATCACGGGCTCTCTGAGCACAGGTGCAGAGTCCCACACACAATTTTCATATCCTCAGGGCCCCTATACACGAGCTAAAGAACTCAACAACATGGAGTCACCTTTCCTTCCAAGGGCAGTGAGCAGGGCATCAGGAATCCAGAGCTCAGGCTCTGCTTTAACCAGCTGTGTATTTTGGTCTTAGCTCCTATGCTCTTAATTTTCTTCTGTAAGACAAGAAGGGGTTTACACTGATCATGAATAATTTACTCTGTGAGGAAGCCTAATTTTTATCTGTGCCTTTATTCCTCTCAGATTTACTGTGGTCAAATTGGGGCAGGGAGGTGTCATAAGGTTTCTTTCCTGGAGGCATTGGTCCTTGTGATGACAGGTATTTTTGTCACTCCAAAGCCTAGTTGGAAATGGTATTTTAGCACTGATTGGGAGAACTGGTTCTTGTCCTGCTGGGCACCTCTGACTGCTTTCTTGAAACGAAAAAAAAAAAAAAAAGTCCTGAGAATCTCACTTTTTGTAAAGGTTCTGTATTATACTCTTGGTAAATCCAGTCTGTACTAAATTTGTGATCAGTGTTAATTTGAAAAATTAAAGTACATGTATTAGGCTGAATTGTGTCCCCCTCAAATTCAAACATTGAAGTCCTAACCCCCAGTACCTCAGAGGAATGTGACCTTATTTGGAGATAGGGTCTTTAAAGAGGTAATTAAGTTAAAATGAGCTTATTAGGGTGGGCCCTAATTCAATATGACTGATGTTCTTATAAAAAGAGGACATTAGGGCACAGATACACACAGAGAAAAGACTATGTGAAGATGATCATATGTAATGTGGTATGCTGGATGGGACACTGGAACAGAAAAAGGAAATTAGGTAAAAACTAAGAAAATTTGAATAAAGCATGGACTTTAGTGAATACCTGTGTATCATATGGGTTCACTAATTGGAACACGTATACCTACTAATGTAAGATGTTAATACTAGGGGAAACTGGGTTGAAAATAGGAAATCTCTGAACTATCAACAATTTTACTGTAAGACTAATTTTGTTCTAAAAAATAAAGTCTATTTTTAAGAAAATAATCTCTCCACTAATATTGCATATTCAGTTCTGTTTTTTTTTCCCTATTATTTTTTCTCTTTGCTTTCAGTTTGGGCAGTTTCTATGGATATATCTTCAAGCTCACTGATACTTTCCTGGACCATGTTGGGTCTACTAATGAGCCCGTTAAAGGTGTTCTTCATTTCTGCTATAGTGTTTTTGTTTTCTGACATTTTCTTTTAATTCTGTCTTAGAGTTTCTATCTTGCTGTTCACATTACCCATTTGTTTTTGCATGTTGTTCACTTTGCCATTTTAATCCTTAGCATATTGGGCACAATTATTTTAGATTCCTAGTCTGATTGTGAGGAAAGTGGAGTTAGTTTAGTCAGGCCCCCTTGCCTCCTATCCGGGTCGGTATGATTCAGCACATCTGTTGTAAACGAGCTATATAAGAGTGGTATAACTGTGTGCCCATATACTCCTTGGCTCATTGCCATTGTTGTGTACTTTAGATAAAAGGCAGTGGCTCTGAACTGCTGGCTGGCAGAGCTTGCTTTGGAATGAAGCATGTCCTGTTATTCGCTGCCTGAATCTTTTTCAACTACCTGACTCACTACCTGCACAAGATGGGGCAGGGGGCTCTGTTATCAAGCCCGATGCTGATATTTCCAAATGTATGCTGCATCTGGATCTAGTTCTGATGCTTGTTTTGCCTCCTCAGTCTGTTGTTTTTCTGTTGAAAGACAGACATGACGTACTGAGTAGAAGGACTGGGGTAAACATGCCCTTAAGGTTTTCTATCTATCTGGCTAGGAACTAGGCTGTGCTTACTGTTGGCTGTAGCTGTAGGTATCAGAAGCTAAAGTTTCCTCTAATGCCTCTGTTTTAGTCTCCTTGGTGTCTTTAGGTTTTCCTACTGATTCCTAAAACAGTCTGAGCCTTAATGTTCTTTTGAGCTTAATTCTCTGTTACTATAAAGGAGTGGTCCTATTGACCACACTCTCTCTGTGGAACCTGTATTTCTTATCTATTATATTAGACCTGTTCTCACTTTCTTTCTTTTTTTTTTTTTTTTTAAAGATGACCGGTAAAGGGATCTTAACCCTTGACTTGGTGTTGTCAGCACCACGCTCACCCAGTGAGCAAACCAGCAATCCCTATATGGGATCCGAACCCATGGCCTTGGTGTTACCAGCACCGCACTCTCCCGAGTGAGCCACGAGCCAGCCCTGTTCTCACTTTCTACTGTGACTCTGCCCTTGAATAATTTCCTGTGGCGGAGTCAAGAACCTGGTAAGAGGACTGGGAGGGTTAAGTCTGGGTCGTTTCCTCCTCTCTCCAGTTTTGGGGCCAGTGGTTTGCTCCATCACCTCAATTTTCTGAGGGACTTAAGAAGAGTCATTGATTTCTCAGTTTTTCTTTCAGCTTTCTTCTTGTTGTGTCTATGGGAGTGATAACTTCCAAGCTCTTTACATGGAAGTCTCCAGAAGCAAAGTGGAGCTGGGCTACATTGCTCATTTGGTACACTGAAGGCAGGGACCTGCAGCTGCTGGGAGACAGAGAATGGCTGTTAGTTCTCCAGAGCTAGTTTGGCCAAAGACCATGTGAGATTTGGACATAAGCTCAACACATTATTATGCTGATACTCATCTACCTTTTGACATTTCACTCTTTTACTTTGTACTTTGAGCAAATGAGTCAGCACAGAGTTCAGAGAAACTAAGCAGCCTAAATAGCCAACTTCATGTAGAAACATGGTAAATAGAAGGTGATCTTTCTTATAAACTTGACCTTTTCTCTCTCTCGGAATAAACGTATTGTGAGAGACTAGGGACTACCAAATTTAGAAAGCCAGAATATTCATGACGGAGCAAGTAGTCAACAAGAACACTTGTGTTTTCTGATC
>NW_007728894.1:102584-105659 GCF_000696425.1 Galeopterus variegatus
TGGTACACTGAAGGCAGGGACCTGCAGCTGCTGGGAGACAGAGAATGGCTGTTAGTTCTCCGGAGCTAGTTTGGCCAAAGACCATGTGAGATTTGGACATAAGCTCAACACACTTGGTACACTGAAGGCAGGGACCTGCAGCTGCTGGGAGACAGAGAATGGCTGTTAGTTCTCCAGAGCTAGTTTGGCCAAAGACCATGTGAGATTTGGACATAAGCTCAACACATTATTATGCTGATACTCATCTACCTTTTGACATTTCACTCTTTTACTTTGTACTTTGAGCAAATGAGTCAGCACAGAGTTCAGAGAAACTAAGCAGCCTAAATAGCCAACTTCATGTAGAAACATGGTAAATAGAAGGTGATCTTTCTTATAAACTTGACCTTTTCTCTCTCTCGGAATAAACGTATTGTGAGAGACTAGGGACTACCAAATTTAGGAAGCCAGAATATTCATGACGGAGCAAGTAGTCAACAAGAACACTTGTGTTTTCTGATCAATGGAGATATCCTATCGGCCTCCAAAGGTTTTGGTTCAGATGCCTATGAAACTGGAATCCTCTGTGTTACCAGAGGAAAACCAGGTGCCATCTCTACTGACTGTGCTATTAAAAACCGGTTCTAAGCCCTGGCTAAAGGTCAAGAGCTTTCTATCCAAATAGTGCAAGAAGGTGAAAGAAAAGCTTTTCTTATAATGGACAAATGATCTTTTTGTAACTGTTATCAGAAAGGTATGGAAGCTGCTGTGCTAAGGCACTAACCAGAAAGATCACTGCCTTACACCACGGTTTTACATCAGTGGGCTTAAAAGATCTGGACTGCGTATTAACACTTGTCTTGGATTCACTCCAGTCTTTCATATTGCAGGCATTTGCAAATAAGAAGTTAAAATGCCTCCCATGGCTATGATAACCTCTACGTTAAACTTTTTCTTCAGAAAAGAGGCTCTAAACAGGCATTTCATACATAAGCAATAAAAAATACAGCACTTGTTGAGTTTCATTTTGAATACTATATAGTTTTTGGCTGGGGGTGGGCAATTCTATACAAGCTTTGCATATTCATAGATTGACTCTAAATGCCAACCTCACGTTCTGAGGTTCTGGGCAGACATGAATGATTTGGAAGTTGGGGAGTTAACTAACTATTCAAGGCTCTCAGAAATTCTGTGGTAGAATAGAGCCGAGAGTCTAGGATCCAATTTTTCCTTGTCACTCTGACCAAGAGACCAGCCCTGAGGGCCACACGTGAGCACATGTGGTGGCCTCTGGGCACTCAGATGACAAACGTTTGCAAAGCAAACCTGACATCTGATGCAAATGAGAGAAGCTGAGACCAGTGACAGCATCATCACAAATGTCACTGGTTCACTCGGGCAGAGTTGCCAGAGTCTTTTAAAGGTTAAGTTTAGAGAGTAAGATTGATTAATTTCTATTCTGATGCTAGTCATTTTGAGAAAGCTGAAGATTTTATTTTGAAATCTAAGATATTTCAGATCATTTAGATGCTCAGAGATTTGAGAACCATTAATATTCAGAAGCAATTGCCACTGTTCTATAAAAAAAAAAGTAAAGGATCCGCATGGATTTATTTTCACATTCAGTGACCTGGTAAAGCACAACAAACATGAAAACAGAATGTCCATGGCTGAATTTCATTTGTTTCTGCATTTGGTTCACAAGCCTATTTGGTATTGCTGTGTCCCTTGTCGTTCTCTTCAAATGTGAATTTAGCAGCCGCCATCATTTGCTAATGTAACTTAAAGCTGCATGGCATCTGGCAATTAGAAGCATGAGTTCCAGAGACTCCATGGTAATAGGTCTATATATAAATCTTTTCACTTTCTGCATTGGCATGCTGGAGGCTTGTATGCTGTATTTTAGGCATGTATTTCTTCAGGAAGTGATGAACCCATCAAAATTCAGTTCAGCAAAATAGCAGAGGTTTTCTTCTGACCTCTCCCTTTTACATTTTGGGTTTTGTAGGCACCACTAAGAGTTTAGTAAAGATTTCAAAGATCGATCTGGGGTAAATAGGCTCCCTTTTCTGCTATTATCGCTACTGATGAAACATAGCCAGGCGAAGGTTAAGGACGAGAGCTCATTCTTCCCTATTTTCATATGGATTCTTGGGCCAGAGGAAGCACCAGCTGAAAAGACCCTCCGTATGCTGGATAGGGACACCCTCTCCTTTTTTATTATTTAGACTAGCCCTGGGCAATTGGATATCTGCAAAGGTCAGTGATGCCGATATTTCCCCCCCTCCTTCTCTTCTGCCTCTGTCTTTTCCCCAGACACCATGAACCTGGAAGTTTGCCAGCTGGCAGAAATGTCTGGCTGACATGGGACGGAGAGGGCTGACCAGCATGCTCGGTCATTATTAAGAAAAGTCTACTCCTGAGAATATAAATTTGTATTTTGAAAGATGACCCACTGCCACTGGGTTACATCACTTGCCTAAAGGAGAAACAAACAATTATTTATCTTGTATCTATACCCTCAAAGAAGAGAGAGGGAGAATAGCATGATACTCAGGAGCTTAGACTCTATAGCCAGACTGTCTGGGTTTGAATCCCACAGCTGCCACTGAGCTGCCTGACTTCTGGACTGTGTCCTCATATCGTAAGTAAGGCTACTAATAGTACTTATAACACAGAGTTGTGCACAAGTTAGAGTGGTGCTAGCTTCTATAACAGATAAAATCACAAATTTCTGTGGTTTAACCAGGAGAAGTATATGTCTAGCTCACAGGAAGTCCAAAGCATATTTTTGATTGTCAAGCATTGCTCCTTCAGTGAGTCAGGGACTCACATGTGAGGCTTTGTCTCCTTTGCTAACAAGCATCCAGGGATACAGTGTCTCCATCCAATCTCAGATAGGACCGGCTTTTATGGGCCAGGCCCAGTGAGTCAGGGACTCACATGTGAGGCTTTGTCTCCTTTGCTAACAAGCATCCAGGGATACAATGTCTCCATCCAATCTCAGATAGGACCGGCTTTTATGGGCCAGGCCTGGTGATGGTGCATATCCTTCCACTCCCACATTTAAGTACATGATTGGTTAGAAAATAGTTG
>NW_007728894.1:106131-107912 GCF_000696425.1 Galeopterus variegatus
GGTGATGGTGCATATCCTTCCACTCCCACATTTAAGTACATGATTGGTTAGAAAATAGTTGTGCAACCAGGAGGATGACGTGGGTGTGGTGCACAATTAGACACTCTCGTCATGAGATTTATACAAAATGAATGAGTTAACATGGATAAAGTACTCCCAATTATACCAGGGACTTTAAACATCATATTCACACTTGTAAAATTTTTCCTAACATTTTATTATGTGAATTTTCAAATATTCAAAAACGTTGAGCCAATTTTATAGTGAACCACCTAGATTCTACATTCATACTTCATTCTATTTGCTTGACGACATTCCTATCTATCTGTCCAAACTGCTCTCTGCCAATCAATATACCTCATTTATTCAAAGTAAGTAGCTTCAGTATGTTTCTCCACTAAATACTTCAACATACATATCACCAATTAAATTTCATTTTTTAAATGGTGGTTTCTTTTATTATTATTATTATTATTTTTAAATTGATTATGCATATTCATGGGACACAGAGCTGACCTTCGGCACCTGTGCTCAAGATGTGATGATCAGATCAATGCTATCAGCATGCCCATTACCACAAATCNTAGGAATGTTTTCTCCCTCTGCAAGTCCAATGCACCAACTGTGGTCTTTTTTTCCTTTCTTCCTCTCTTAGCTCCCACTTATGAGTGAGGACATGCGGTGTTTTTCCTTCTGTACCTGGCTTATTTCACTTAACATAATTTTCTCCAAGCTCATCCATATTGCTATGAATGTCAGAATTTTATTCTTTTTTTATGGCTCAGTAGTATTCCATGATGTATATATATATCCCATTTTCCTTATCCAGTGATCCACAGAGGAACATTTAGGTTGTACCCATATCATGGCTGTTGTAGATAGAGCTGTGATGAACATGGGTGCGCATGTACCCCTTTGACAAAATGACTTCCATTCCCTTGGGTATATATCCAAAAGTGGTATTGCTGGATCGTATGGTAGATCTCAATGTGGTTTTGATCAGCATTTCCCTGGTGATTAGTGATGTTGAGCATTTTTTCAAGCACTCATTGGCCATTTGTATATTTTCCTTTGAAAAATGTCTATTCAGCTCCTTTGCCTATTTTTTAATTATTTGATTTTTTACTGTGTAGTTGTTTGAGTTCCTTGTACTTTTTGCTGGTTCATTATTCTGGATATTAATCCCTCGTCAGATGTATAGTTTGCAAATATTGTCTCCCATTCTATCTTTTCACTCTGTTGATTGTTTCCTTTGCTGTGCAAAAGCTTTTTAGTTTGATGTAATCCCATTTGTTTATTTTATCTTTGGTTGCTTGTACTTTTGGGGTCTTTGCCCAGTCCTATTTCCTGAAGTGTTTCCCCTGTGTTTTCATTTAGTGGTTTTATAGTTTCAGGTTTTATACTTAAGCCTTTAATCCATTTTGAGATGATTTTGGTGTATGGTGAGAGGTGTAGGTATAGTTCCATTCTTCTGCATATGGACATCCAATTCTCCCAGCACCATTAATTGAAGAGGCAGTCTTTTTCCCAGTGTATGTTCCTGTTGCCTTTGTCAAAGATCAGTTGGCTCTATGTGGGTTGTTGTCTGGGTTGTCTATTCTGTTCCATTGGTTTGAGTGTCTATTTTTATGCCTGAACCATTCTGTTTTGGTCACTATAGCTTTGTAGTATAATTCAAAGTCAGATAAAGTTATTCCTCTGGCTTTATTAATTTATTTGCTCAGGATTGCTTTGGCTATTCTTTTGTTGTTCCATATGAATGTTAGGATTCTTTTTTTTTT
>NW_007728894.1:108482-112130 GCF_000696425.1 Galeopterus variegatus
GAACCTGTAGATCACTTTGGGTAGTACAGACATTTTCACAAGGTTGATTCTTCTAATCCAAAAGCATGGAATGTCTTTTCATCTTTCTGTGTCTTTAATTTCTTACAATAGTGATTTGTAGTTCTCTTTGTAGAGATCTTTTACCTCCATGGTTAAATTGATTCCTAAGTATTTTATTTTATTTTTTGACTATTGTAAATGGTCTTGATTTCTTTTTTTGCTAGTTCATTATTGGAGAATTAAAATGCTACTGGTTTTGGGGTGTTGATTTTGTATACTGCAACATTACTGAAATTGTTAACTGGCTCTAACAGTTTTTCAGTAGAGTTTTAGGTTTTTCTATATGTAGGAGCATGTCATCTGTAAACAGAGAATTACGACTTCATGTTTTCTGACCTGGATGCCCTTTATTTCTTTCTCTTATCTGATTGCTTTGGCTAGTACTTCTAATATTATGACAAATAGGAGTGGTGATGGTGGGCATCCTCGTCTTTTTCCTGTTCTTCAGGGAAAAGATTTCAGCTTTTCCCCATTCAGGATGATATTGGTGGTGGTTTTATTATATATGGCTTTTATTGTGTTGAGATACTTTCCTTCTATACTTAATTTGCTGACAGCCTTTATCATGAAGGGATGTTGAATTTTATCAGATGCATTTTCTGCATTTATTGAGATAGTCATGTGGTTTTTGTTTTTGTCCTTAATTTTGTTGATATGGTGTATTACATTTACTGACTTGTGCATGTTGAACCATCATTGTACCCCTGGGATGAATCCCACTCGATCATGGTGTATAACTTTTCTGATATGTTGCTGTATTCAGATTGCTTGTATTTTGTGGAGCATTGATACATCTATTTCATCAGAGATATTCATCTGTAGTTTTCTGTTTTTGTTGTACCTTTTTCTTGTTTTGGTATCCAAAGTGATGCTAGCCTCACAGAACAAGTTTGGGAGAGTGGTTTCTATTTCAATTTTTTGGAATTGTTTGAAGAGAATTGGTGCTAATTCCTCTTTAAATGTTTGGTAGAATTCAGCAGTAAAGCCATCTGGTCCTGGGCTTTTCTTTGTTGGGAGACTGCTACTTATTGCTTCAATCTCTGTTTGTTATTGGTCTGTTTGGGTTTTTCATTTCCTCTTGGTTCAGTCTTGGTAGTTTGTATGTGTCCACAAATTCATCCATTTCCTCCAGGTTTTCAAATTTGTTGGTATATGTTGTTTATAATAGTCTCTAATGATTCTTTGTATTTCTACAGAGTCAATTGTAATGTCTTCTTTTTCATTTCTGACTTTTGTTATTTGGGTCTTCTCTCTTCTTTTTATAGTTAGCCTAGGTAATACTTTGTCTATTTTGTTTATTGTCTCCAAAAAACAACTTTTTGTTTCATTGATCTTTTGTATCATTCTTTGAGTCTCTTATCATTTAGTTCTGCTCTGATTTAAATTATTGCTTTCTGTCTACTAACTTTGTGATTGGATTTTTGTTTTTCTAGTTCTTTGAGGTGTAGCATTAGGTTATTTATTTGAAATCTTTCTATTTTTTTGATGTAAGTATTTATTGCACTGAACTTCCTTCTTAGTAATGCTTTTGCAGTAAACCACAGATTTTGATATGATGTTTCTTTGTTTTTGCTGGTTTTCAGACTTCCTATTTAATTTCTTCTTTGACTCACATGCCATTTCAGGAGCCTGGTGTTTAATTTTCCTGTATTTGTATAGTGTCCTGAGTTTATTTGTTACTAATTTCTGGTTCTAATATGGTGTGGTCTGAAAAGATACTTGAGATGATTTTGATTTTTTAAAATTTGTTGAGACTTGATTTGTGACCTAACATGTTATCTATCTTGGAGAATGTCCCATGTGCTGATGAGAAGAATGTATATTCTGTAGTTGTTGGATGAAATGTTCTATAGATATCTCCCAGGTCCAATTGCTCTAAAGTATAGCTTAAAACCTGTGTTTCTCTGTTGATTCATTGCCTGGATGATCTGTCCAGATCTAAGAGAGGTGTGTTCAAGCCCCCCCCCCATTATCATATTGATTGCTTTGTATATGTGAGTGCTCTTGTGTTGGGTGCATATATGTCTTCTTGCTGGATAAATACCTTTATCATTATATAGTGGACTTCTTTGTCTCTTTTTTAATGGATTTTGGTTTAAATTCTATCTTATATGATAGAAAAACAGGTACTCCTGCTCATTTTGGATATTTGCATGGTGTATCTTTTTCCATTCCTTTACTATTAGTCAGGTGAGGTGAATCACGAAGACAGCATATAGTTGGGTCCAGCTTTTTAATCCAATCAGTCAGTCTATGTCTTTTCAGTAGGGAGTTTAATCCATTTACATTTAGGGTTGTTATTGAGAAGTATTGGTTTATTCCTGGAATTTAATCACTTTTTGTTTAGATGTTTTTAATATCTTTCGGTCCTTTCTTCCCCTTTTATTGTTTGTCTTCAATGTTTGTTGGTTTTTTGAGGTGGTAAGGTTTAGTTTCTTTCTTTTTCTCATTTGCATTTTTGTTTTACCAGTGGGCTTTGTTCTTTCTTGTGTATTTGTAGCAGTGGTTATTGTCTTTCAGACTCCAGATGCAGGATTCCCTTGAAAATTTCTTGCAGGGCTGGTTGTGTGGTGGTGAACTCCTGAATCTTTTATTTGTCTGGGAAATACACTATTTCTCCCCATTTTTGAAGGCTAGCCTTGCTGGGTATAGTATTCTTGGCTGGCAATTTTTTTCTTTTAGTGTTTTGAATATAATGTACCATTTTCTTCTCGCCTGTAGAGTTTCAGTAGAGAAGTCTGTTGTTAGTCTGATGGGGGCTCCCTTATAAGTGACTTGACACTTTTCTCTTGGTGCTTTTAGAATTCTGTCTTTGCCTCTGAGCTTTGCCAGTTTGACTATAATGTGCTTTGGAGAGGATGTTTTTGGATTGAATCTGTTTGGGGATCTTTGAGCTTCATAGATCTGAAGGTCTGTATCTCTCTATATACCTGGGAAGTTTTCCATTATTTCATTGAATAGATTTTCAGTGTCTTTACCTTTCTTTTTTCCTTCTGGAACACCTATGATTCAGATGTTTGTGTGCTTAGGGTTGTCTGCTAGCTCTCTTTGACTTTATTTTTCTAAGTTCTTTTTTCCTTATTATTATTATTTTTTTTGTTCATCTGGGCTATTTCATAAACTTCATCTTTGTGGTCAGAAATTCTTTCTTCTGTTTGTTCTAATCTGCTGCTTAAGCTCTTGGTTGTGTTTTTTATTTCATTGAATGAATCTTTCAGTTCCAGAAAGAACTGAAAAGAACTGTTACATTCTTTTTAAGGTATTAATCTCTTTTCAAATTTCCTTTCTCATATCCTGGATATATATATTTTTCATTTCATTGTGTTGTCTAACTGAGTCTTCTCTTATCTCATTGAGTTTTCTTAAGATAGTTACTTGGAACTCCTTTTCTGTCATTTCAAGGGTTTCCTGTTCTGTAGGGTCTGGTACTTGAGAATTACTGTATTCCTTTGGTGGTGTCATATTTTATTTTTTCATATTTTTAATATCTTTACATTGATTTCTTGTCATTTTGTCATCAGAAGAGCAGTTGCTTCTTATGTTACTCTAGAGTGGACTTTGAGGAGAAAGACTTTCTCTTCTTTTTCC
>NW_007728894.1:112821-113671 GCF_000696425.1 Galeopterus variegatus
TCCTTTAGTGACTGTTGTTGTGCCAATGCAGTTGAATACCCAGCAGGCTACCTGCATGGTGTCATGACTGCTACTGTTGTGGGAAGCCATTCTTGCATCAATAGAAGCCATGTTGGTGTCTCTTGTGGACGACCTCTGCAGAAGCAGTATGGGGCCTCCCTGTCCTGGTGGCAGTACCACTCCTGCCTTCTATGCAGGCAGAAGTAGAGATGCCCAGGGTATTTCCCTGCTTTGGTCCTCCCTTTCACTGTTTCTTTTGAGATGAATTTTATGTGAAACATAATGCACAAATCTTAATTGTAACATTTAATGTGTTTTGATAAATACATGCACCAGTGTAACAAAACATCTATCAATAAATAGGATACTTTAGAAAAATTCCTTTTTGACCTTTCCCAACCACCAAACTCTCCTCCTACCCCAACACCCCCTTCCCACTGAGGAAATCATTGTTCTGATTATTTTCCATAAATTACTTTTGCCTGTTTTAGAACTTAATATAAATAATATGATCCACTATGTAGGTTTTCTATGTAAGGCTTCTTTCATTTAGCATAATATTTGGGGGATTTATTCATGTTGAATGTATCAGTAGTTCATTTCTTTTAATTGATGAGTGGTATTCCACTGTATGAGTCTATCAGAGGACTTTTTCCTCATTTTCCTATTGCCAGAAACAGGAGCTATTATCAATAATGTGTTGTAAACAGTCTTGTACAAGTCCTTTTGTGGATATATTTTTTTAAATTTGTTTTGAGTGACTAGCTAGGAGTAAAATTGCTGGACCATAGGGTCAGTATATATTTAGGTTTATGGGAAACTTCATATAAATGCTCCTTTGAAAAATAAA
>NW_007728894.1:114655-116687 GCF_000696425.1 Galeopterus variegatus
AGGGTCAGTATATATTTAGGTTTATGGGAAACTTCATATAAATGCTCCTTTGAAAAATAAAGGAAGTGGTCATAAGCAAAAGAATGTCCATGAGGATAGGGATTCTTTTAACTGGCTAGGTATCAGAATCCCCCATAGGGCATTAAAATAATATGTCCCAAACCAACACTGAGGGGTAACTCATTAATCTTGTATTTCTAAATCACCACAGAAAATTCCACAGTGTAGTTAATGTTAATAGTCATGGCTCTCGGTCTTAATGAACTTAATGACAACAGGAAATTTTACCTATCTGCATATCCACAAAGACTAGCATTGTGCAGAATTCTTAAAATATGGGCAAAAAAGATTTGTTGAACTGAAATGTTAAACATTGTGGCTTGAATGTTAAATATACTTTTTTTGCCCTGAGCAATACATCAAATACTAAGCAAAGAAATCTAAAGTCTAAAATAATTTCAGTTAAGAGCCTTGTGTCACACATGTCCTTTACATTTGTATTGTTGGGTTACCAAGCAACAATTAACAACTAAGTGCATTGATGTGGATTGTGTCCCCCAAGTTTTACGTATTAGTAACTTGATCCCCACTGTGACTGTTAAGAGGGTGGGAAATCCTATTATTATAATTGCAAGGTGGGGCCTTGAATAGGTGATTAGATTCTGAGGGCCATGCCTAGTGAATGGATTAAAAATGGTCGTGGGCATCGTTCTGGGGGCTTTAAAAGGAGAACACACGAGGAGCTATCTCTCTCTGCTTCATCATTTTCTGCCATGAGAAACCTCTGTGTTACTGTAAAGCCACCACAAAAGATGACTCTTACCATATGTGTTCCCTGGACTTTGGACTTTCTAGCCTTTGAGACTATAAGCAATAAATTTTATTTTATTATGAATCACCCAGTTCCAGGTATTTTGTTATAAGCAACAGAAACAAACTAATACAGTCGTATTTGTCATTGTTTTTCCAAAATGCTTTGCAGGTGCTCAAAAAAGACATCTAATAAGTAAATATATAGAATAAAATAGAGTGGTTCTTCTTGTAATCATTTTAGTATTGGAGAACACATACTTAAACTTTGAGGACAAACAGATCTTTAAGAACAATAACCTGTGTTTTAAATTTTAAACATATTAAAATCACAAACAAGAAAAGATTCATACCTCATTATTATTTTAACTTCTGTTAGTCTAAAACTAATGGGGAAATTCCAAAGTTCCAACCAATTGAAAGTCCATGGGTTCAATATTTAATTCAGCTCTGGAGAGTCAACTGCTTGTCTCTATCAACTGTACGTCCTGAATTTTTCCATGACGGTCTCTATTTTAAATTTCAGATTAGGTATTGTGCTTGTAGATCCATAGAAGGTGGTCACTCTTGTCATGACCAACCCTGGATTCAGGTAGAAAAACCACCATGAAACCACAGGTCCTCAGATCTCTCTACTCACCTGTCTCCTATTCTTCCCTTCATGTTTCTACTCTCCAAATTTCTCAGTCTCTTTTGATTACATCTCTCATTTCAAATCATCTTAGCAATCTAGAAAATATTGCATAGTCCTGACTTAAATTGTATTTATTTCCATTCTTTTTCTTAGAAAAAACAGCCCTAAAGCTATAATGCCATTCTTACAGGCTATCATTTGGTTTGCTAGAGAAATTTGGGGTCCTTTTTGGAAGATTATGACTAAGAACATTCACACTATGTGTATAGAAGGATCTCATAGAGGTGTGATCAAGATGCTCATTCCTCTTGATATTCCCTCTTTTGCACTCAACAAGTGTTTGTTGAGTAAATGAATGAACATATGAATGAATGAATAATGTCAAGTAGGAAACGCATGGTGCTGTGGCAGCAGCTGACCCATATTCTGAACTATTTACTAATGGAACAACCTTAAATTAGCCCTGTTTTCCTCACCTAGAAAATGAGAATAATAACTACCTCTTGGGATGGTTATAAAGAGATGATGAGATGATTTATATTAAAATGATTTGTAAATAATCAAGCTCTAAACAAATATTAGTTATTA
>NW_007728894.1:117092-121339 GCF_000696425.1 Galeopterus variegatus
GAGATGATTTATATTAAAATGATTTGTAAATAATCAAGCTCTAAACAAATATTAGTTATTAGTAACCTGATAAATTGTGATCAGCAGGTTAGCAACTAGGAAACATTCCTCAATCCCAAAATAAGACTCCCGATTGTCTTCATTTTATAGTG
Organism: Galeopterus variegatus; assembly: GCF_000696425.1. Classification (NCBI taxonomy): domain Eukaryota; kingdom Metazoa; phylum Chordata; class Mammalia; order Dermoptera; family Cynocephalidae; genus Galeopterus; species Galeopterus variegatus. The sequence goes on from NW_007728894.1 coordinate 117,245, forward strand.
AATTAAAGGGTCTTCTAGGGCCAGTGATTGCATTTTGGAAGGAAACTATGCAAAACTAAAGTCAGCGTGACCTAAGGGACAATGTAAGCTCAGAAACTCTATCTCACAATATTGAGCTATGTCTGGAAATATCTGGCTAGATCTGTATGTCAGATTTTTTATGGCAAATGTTGAATAAAACTCCAGACAGATTTTCTGGGCTAGACTTCAAAGGGTTTTTCTTTTTTTAAGGCCAAGGTTTTCACTCTTGAACACAAAACATTTTCTTAATAACATCATCATCCATGAAAAAGCAATCTTCATTTTCCAAGAAAATCTTTCTTTGGAAAAATCTTTTGTTGCTAAAGGCCCAAGCCCACTAAATGGTCTGAATGATTATGTATTGAGAGATTTTTCCACTCTGTTTTCCTTTAAATGTGCTTTCATGTATTGTACAGCCTTCAGACTAAGGTTAGTTTTGCCTAGAGCAATTTTACAGTGCAGTCGATCACTATAACAAAGAAACTGTTAAGTTTTGTCATTGCCAACCAACCACAGCAGTTTTGGGGTTTTGCTTCTCAAACTTCTTTTCATCTTTTTATTATATATATTTAAGATGTACAACACGATGTTTTGCCATGCTCATCTTGATATGTATATAGTGAAGTGATTCTACAGTCAGGCAAATTAATATCCTCATCATCTCATATAGTTTCCTCTCTCTCTCCTCTTCTCTCTCTCTCTCTGTCTCTCTCTCTCTCTCGACACCGAAAAGCTCTCTTGGCAAATCACCAGTATACAGCACCATATTATTAACCATAGTCAGTCCTCCTGCTGTACCTTGTCTCTCTAGACTCTACACAACTGCAACCTTGTACCCTTTAACCTACATCTTTTCTTTCATCTTAAGTTCCATGGGTGTTACATATAGAAACAATTGTACACTGAACTCCTTAGTTGTGAGGAACGTAATATTCTGTAAGGCACAAGGTTAATAGAATATATGGATATGAGAATACCATTTTGTGACTATTATATAGGAAATCATAAGTAATTAACCAAAATGCCAAGGCATTTATACATATATTTATATTCTCCAAAAAAGACTTCCTTGGCTCCCCTGGCACTCCATGGTCCAGACTCTCCTAACTCTGGAGGCTTTGGCGGATTCAATTTGTAAGAACCAGAACATTTCACAGAGAATCTCTGAGAGAAAAGACATCACTTACAGGATTCTTTTGCTCATTTTATTTTATTATGTCCATGAACTTAGCCTGCTCTATTTTTCCACTGGAACACTGTGCAGTACTCTGTGCCTGTGGTCACTGAATCACCTTTTTTGACCCTGCTAGTCCTTGAAGCTATTATGCAAGTTTCTTTCACCTTAAAAATTCTGAAAAGTACAGTGCTCACTCCTTGCATCCTTTTTAAAGTGCTCTTTTACAATTCCACACAACCTGTAACCTGTCCCACCACTCTGGCTCTGCACAGCATTTCACAGAAGGAAAGGACCTGTCAACCCACTTTTCACCAAAGAGAAGAGCAAAGCCGCTGGGGGAGGGGGGAGGGCTTGTTCCTTGCACCTCTGGGAAGCCTGCTGGCATGTTGGCCTCTCAGTGGCCTCCCTGGAGCCTCCCTGGCCCCCTTCTGCTGTCCCTTGATGTCATCCCTCCCACATCGAGTCCTATCCCTGTGCTTCCTCCCAAGGCTGCTGTCCCTCGGTCTCCCGCATTACTTCCTGGCTCTGAGGATGTATTAGTCCATTTTTGTTGCTTATAACAAAACACCTGAAACTGGGTGATTTATTTAAAAAAACAAAATTTATTGCTTACTGAAAATTTATTGCTTTCTGAAGCTGAGAAGTCCAAAGTCCATCTGGTGGTGGTAACAGTGACCCAGGGGTCTCACATTGCAAGATGGTGGAAGCTGAGAGAGCAGAGAGAGAGAGAGACAAATTCTCTTCTCCCTTCTTTTAAAGCTCTCAGACCCAGATATTGGGATTTGAGGCTAAAATGTAAAGGCTGGGTCAAAGCAGACTCTCCTCTTCTTTTAAAGCCCTCAGAACCACGCCCCTGACCACCACTTTTAATCCATTCACTACTGCACAGTCCTACAGTCTAATCACCTCTTCAGGGCTCCCCCTTTCAATTACCACAACAGGATTTCCCACCCACTTAACAGTTCCAGTGGGGGCTAAGTTTCTAATACATAAAACTTGGGGGACACAATTCAAGTTTCAGGGAGCTTTAGGGGGACATAATTCTACAGGTTAAAAATTAAGGCTCAGAGGAGTTAAGCAACTTGTCCAAGTTTACACAAGAGTAAGTGGCAAGGCTAGGACTCTTATCAGGTCACCTGACTCTGTGGCACGTGGCATCCTGTGCTGTCTCTCACACAAGCGTGGCCTGGAATCTGGGGTCATGGTTGGCCTCATAGGTGTATACCTGCTGGACTTCAACTCTCCACTTGGACCTCACTCTGCCTTTCCATGTGTGCTCTAGTTCCTGAGCCCTAGCCCCTCATCTGGTACCCTGTGGACCTGCCTCATTCTTGTTTCTTCCATCTGTTCCACCCCCCTCCATACCTAGATATTGTCCGTGTACCGCCCAGCTGCTGTTAGAGCTCAACACCATTACCTGCCTGAGGTGCCTGCTCTTACACCTCACGGAGTCTTGGATACAAACCGCAAGTAGCTTTTTGTATATTGCAGTTTGTACTTACAACAGCTCTCCTGAAGACCCGTTAACTCACCAGCTTCAATTTGATACTTCGGATGTTCCTGACCAGTAGTGAAGACTGGTCAATTATGACATTATCTTTCTCTACAGTCTTATCCTAATTAAAATCCACACTGCCTATGCTCTCTTTTTCAGCCCTACCCAGGATGGCTGTCATTCTCCTCTCCTTTCTACTTGTCTGAGCCCCGCCTGCTTCCAGGCTAGTCTGAGCCCCAGCTTTCCAGGGGTCTTCCCACATGTCTGTAGCCCTCTGCTAGCTTGTGCACAGCTATAGCAGTACATTGTCTTCATCAGCTGAATGTAACTTCCCACGTTAAAGGACGTGCATTAGATCAGTGATTTTCAAGGCTGGCCATGCATGAATCACCTGGGAAACATTAAAAATACAGATGACAAGCCCATGCTCAAGTCCTACTGAATTCACAGACACTGACCAAGACTTCTTTGAATCTCTGATGCTTATGCATAATAAACAATAGTTATTCATGGTGGCCTACTTTCTTTTTTTAATCCTTCAATAAAGTCATAAATAACACAGAGTATGTAAACCACCTGGCCCAATGCCTGATACATAATAGATATTCAGTAAGTGCTAATTATTTCCCCATCTCTTTATTTTAGTTGTCACAAATTTTATAACTTCATTTGTTTAAACAAATATTTTTAATAGATTTAAATCTCCTATGTGTCTCCTTATTTTGTATATTTATGGCTTCTTTTGTCACTCTTGACCATCAATTATCCCTTTCAGACTCTTTCTTTGACATTTTGATATTAAATTCATTAGTTAGTCTGCATATTTCTCAAACTTCTATAGTTATATTTTCTGCCACCTACTCTTTTCTACTTCTAGTTTTGATCCTTGATTCTTGCTTTTTTTCCCTTTTGCTTTAATTTTCTCCAGCAAGTAGTGAGGTAGACCTTGTAGACTCATAGCCATTGACTTGATGTGTTCTACAATATTTTAATTTATTTAAAATAACTTTGTTGAACATTATTAGAAGATCCTGGAACTTCCTAAAATTTAAGTTTTCTGTCTGATTAGAATAGCTTAGATAGGTGGGAAAGGTAGAAGAGAATTTCAAAGCTAAATGAGATCTTGGATATTATCAGTTCATGTGAAGGTTAATTCTAAGTGTCAACTTGATTAAAGAATGCCTAGAAACCTGGTAAAGCTATCTTTTTAGGTGTGTCCATGAGGGTGTTTCCAGTAGAGATTAGGTTGAGAGTCTGAGTGGACTGGGTGGGAAAGACCCACCCTCAATGTGGGTGGGAACCATCCAATCTGCTGGAGTCCTGCAGAGAACAAAAGACAGAAAAAAAGGTAAATCTCTCTCTCTATCTGCTGGAGCTGGGATACAGTCTTCTCTCCTGTCTA
>NW_007728894.1:121691-123725 GCF_000696425.1 Galeopterus variegatus
TTAAAGAATGCCTAGAAACCTGGTAAAGCTATCTTTTTAGGTGTGTCCATGAGGGTGTTTCTAGTAGAGATTAGGTTGAGAGTCTGAGTGGACTGGGTGGGAAAGACCCGCCCTCAATGTGGGTGGGAACCATCCAATCTGCTGGAGTCCTGCAGAGAACAAAAGACAGAAAAAAGGTAAATCTCTCTCTCTATCTGCTGGAGCTGGGATACAGTCTTCTCTCCTGTCTATGGACATCAGAGTTCGAGGGTCTTCAGCTTTTGGGTTCCAGGACTTAAACTAGGACCAAGGACACCATCGGCTTCCCTGGTTTTGAGGCCTTCGGACTTGGGCTGAGCCACGCTACCAGCATCCAGTTAATAGACAGCCTATCGTGGGACTTTTCTTCACAATCGTGTGAGCTAACTCCCCTAATAAATCCCTCTTATATATTTATAACATATCCTATTGATTCTGTCTCTCTGGAGAACCTGATTAGTACAGTTCACCTACTTCATTTTACATAGGATACAGCTGAAACACACACATGCAGTGAATCATCCAGGTTTATACTGCTAATTAGTGGCCGATGAACTTTTTTTTTGAGGCAGGGAAGACCAGCTCATGTTTAACTGGAACATTTTAAAATTGTACCATTGTTTTGACATCTGCCTCCTTCCATAGTTTGTCTCTTAAAATGATAGAAAAATACCAACCAGTCACAGGTTCAATGGGTTTAATAAGATTACCTCCTCAGTTTCTATCACAGAACCCAATATTCCTTTGAAACACCTGACAGGCCCGGCAATGGTCAACAGTGAATTTCTGCCCTCCGGAGTTGGAAAGCTCAGGTTCTCTGAGCACTCTGCATTATGCTGCCACCTCTCCCAAATTGGTTCTTCCCCATAGTTGGGGAACTTCAAATGAACAAATAAAAAACAAAAGCTTTTTCTCCTTCAGAGAGAAGAAAAAAAAGAATCACTCCTTAAACCCAGCAGACCTGGCTGTGAGTTTCTTTCTCATCTCTTCAGGCTCCTGTTTTGTTCTGTTCTGTTTTGTTTTGCAGTGTAACAGGAGAGACCAAAACCTAACCTGAATTACAAGAAACAAAGCAGTGACAACTGTAAAGGGGTGATCAGGAGCAAATGAGGTGCTCTTTTACCCCCACATCCAACATACGTGCTTCCCAGAAAAAACAACAAAGACAACAAATCCGCAAAATAGTACAGCTAGAATCACAAAATACGTCCATCCGAGAATGGTGGGAGGCACGAAGCGGGGGTGGGAGGGTAAATAGCACAGAGAGAAGAACAAAATATTCAACTTAGTCCAGGCACAGGGGCTGCAAATGCTAGAAAATAGCCTCGGAAAAACCTGTGGCCCCTTCCGACTCATGGTGGTGTTAAAAATTGACATACCAGTGTCAGGAAGATTCTGCCTTACCTTCACCAGAGGTGAAACCTCCATTTCCTGAGAGAGAAGGGAGTACCCAGAGGCCCCTTGGCAGAGTGGGTCCTGCTTTCCCTGCTGGAGAGAGGTGAACGGGGAAAGGGGCTACCGCCGCCCCTCCCCTGTGGGTGGCAGGGATGCAGCAGCCTCAGGTGTTGCAGGAGATGGTGCCGTGAAAGGAACTTCTCGGCAGAGGTTGAGCTGCTTGGGGCAGACAGCATGGAGACCGTCTTATGGAAGAGTCTGTTGCTTAAGAAGACCCCCAAGGAGAAGAGGCACAACAGAAAAAGGTATGCTTTGCCAGGGGTTTTTGCTCCACTGGTGCTGACAATGACTAAAAGAAAGAGTATAGAGAAGAGGCAGTTAATGTTTGATAATGTTTGAAGACTGCATTGCTGTGAGGAAAGCCAAGGACGAACTGAATCCAAAGTAGGAAAGCCAGTTCCTTGTCTCATTTGACAACCACTGGTGCATTTCAATTATTTTATTGAACCCTAGATGTTGGAAGCAGTATAATGCAGTGTAATGAGCAGGGAATAGACAACATATGCAGAAGACTAACCAGCTGACCAGCCAGGTAGATGGGAAGGAGACTCACAAACGTCC
>NW_007728894.1:124451-125528 GCF_000696425.1 Galeopterus variegatus
TGCTGTTACTGACAGAGGCACAGGAATAAACACTTGATGAAACAAGAGGAGACAGAACCCGTGTACTCTGCTGTTTAAGCGCAGCGCTGGAAAATGCCACTATGTGGCTCACTCTCTCGCTTCCACTCTAGCTCTACACTCTGGGCTTGCCACTGCACCAGGACACTACCTGCTCTCTGGATCCTTAATTCAGAAAGCCACCTCTGTGCTCAACTTGATACTATACTGGAGAACAGTATACAAGTACTGAATGGGATTCTGGCCTGAAACGATATAATTGTCATAAAATTTATCTTTTGTATGGTAACATCCAAGTGGAGTCTATTAAAAAATGTCTTTTTATCCCTCTTCTTGTGTGTCATCAGCAGAGAAATGATGGAAATAAATGGTGCAGAAACACCTAGATTTCTGAAGCTGTGGGCATTTGTTTATAAAGTTAACTATTAGACCTCATATCCCTGTCTATACAGCCATTTTGGAAAATGTCTTTCTGAAACTACAATTTAAATGCCAATCAAATTAAGTAAATATGCTATTTTTTTGTCTTAAAAACAATTTGAGTAAAGAATTCCACCACTCTGAATGTGGAAAAAAGGGAAACTGCTGAGACATTGAATAGTCACAAATTAATTAGCATCAAATATACTCCTAAGAGAGCCTAAATATCTGATGGTACCTAATTATTATAGCTTGGCTTTCTTTAAACTGTTCTTTAATAACCCTTTTTATAATTTCATTCAGATAAAAGGTATTCAAGATAAGATTCTTCCATAATGTTGCCTCTGCAGCAATATTGCCTGGGAATAAGGAGATAAAAGAGTAAATCTGTTGGAAGGTGATAATGAAAAATTGAACTGTATAAACTCAACTCTTAAGTTTTGGGGTTGCTTCAAAAATTGCTTATCTTTAGAATAATATCCATTTCTGTTTAACTCATCTATTCATAATTATGACATTATGATAGCCTTCTAATTGTTTTAAATAATTCCTCCAGAAGTCATTGGAATAGGAATTACTATCAAATTTGGTAGCAATGTTCAAAGGAAGATTGTAGGAAATTTTCTTTGATTATGAACT
>NW_007728894.1:126860-135554 GCF_000696425.1 Galeopterus variegatus
TGAGAGTGAGCATGACGTAACCCAAACTTCTCTTGAACTTGCAACATAGGTTCATGTTGTCTATATGACTTGAGGAAGTGCAAGCCTTGAATTTGAATTAGGATAAATAGTACTCAGCAGAAGCAAATAAAAGTTGTTTTTTGGTGAATAGTGGTATAACTCTAGCCTTCAAATTATTTTTACAATTATTTTGCCCCAGACACTACATTTAGCACCCAAAGATAAGCAAACCCTCCTTCAGAACAATCAGAAGACACAACAGACAAAAAACAGACCCACAAAGAGTTAAGATATTAAGATTATCACACAGACAATGAATTAACAATGCTTGCCACATTTAAAGAAATAAACAAGAAGATCATCAAACTGCAGGGAATAAGAAACTAAACAAACTTCTAGGCTGAAAAATACGGTAACCAAGTGAAAGCTTTGTGGTTGGATCAAACAGTGAATTAGACACAGATGAGTAAACAATTACTGAACTAGACGCTAAATAGGATGAAGTTATTTATAAAGCAGCTCAGAGAGACTAAATGATGAAAAATTCAAGAAAGGAAAGAAAGAGCCACGGAGGATACAATAAGAAAATGTAACATGTTTTGTTAGCTTTGCAGAAGAATAGAAGAGAAATGGACAAAAATGACATTTAAAGAGGCAATAGCAATACATTTTCCAGATAAAGACATCAATTCACAGGTTAAAGAATGTTTACATATCCCAAATCATATAGGAGTGAAATTAACACCAAAGTCAAAGGGAAAAGGCATGAAAGAGGAATTATAGGGTTGGAAGACTAGTTTTTTTGAAGCAATTCTACACTGGAGGAAAAGAAATACACAAAAAACAGAAAAACTGGACAAAAAAGTTAGAGAGAAATCAGGTTAAACTCATCAGAAAATAAATAAGTTCACAAGAACATAAATAGTATAATAGGAAAAAAAGATCAGCTTAATAAATGTAGGAAAGCATTTTATAAAATTAACAATTCAGTATACTAAGAATGAAAGAGGATTTTCTAATACTGATATTGGGTTTCTACAAAAAGAATATTTAGTAACATCATACAAACGGTAAAATATTGAATGCTTTAACTCTATCAAGAGCAAGACAAGGATGTCCCCTTTCACTGCTTCTCATATCTATTTAATATTGTACTGGAACTTCTAGCCAGTTCACTGAGGAAAGAATAAGAAATAAAATTATAAAAAAAATGGAAAAGAAGTAGAATTCTGATTGTGTACATAGAAAACCCTATAAAATCTACAATGAAAAACACCTACTAGAATTAATAAATGAATTTAGCAAAATCATGGAATAGAAGGTGAATATATGAAAACTAAGGAGAATTTCTATATACTAACAATAAGCAATTAAAAATAATTTTTAAAAAGACATTAACAGTTTTCAGAAATTATCAAATGCCTTGATATAAATCTTTCAAAAGGTTATAAATACCTGTACATTAAGAAACATAAGATATTTTCGAGAGAAATTACAGAAAACCTAAATATACTATATTAATGGGTTGAACAATTCAATACTGTTAAAAGCATTTATCCTTCCAAAATTGATCGACAGATTCAGTGCAATCCTAAACAAGTTCCAAGCAGATAGTTCTTGGAAAAGAGACAAGCTTTTCTAAATTAATATGGAAATGCAAAGGATCTAGAACAGTCAGAAAATATTTTTAAAGTAGTGCAAATTTGAAGAATATATACTACCTGATATCAGTGATTGCTATAATAATAAAAAAAGACCGAGACTCATGTAAAAACAGAAAGAATACATAAATGAAATACATCAGAGTTCAGAATTTAAGCAGAAAATATTCAGTCAATTGAATTTTGGCCAAGGCACTTTACCAACCAAATAGAAGAAAAAAAGAAACAGAATATCTGTATGTATATATATATATATATATATATATATGAACCTGTATAACTGACATGTATAAAACACCTAAAGACGAGGCCGGCCCGGTGGCGCACTGCTACAGTGCGCTGCTTGGGAGCACGGTGGCGCTCCCGCCGAGGGTTCGGATCCCACGTACAGACCGGTTCCCGCTCACTGGCTGAGCGAGGTGCGGGCACAGCACCTAGGGTTGCAATCTCTTGCCGGTTCCGGTCCGGTACGGGCGCGACACTGAGGGTTGCGATCCATTGCCGGACACGAAAAAAGACAAAAAAGGAAAAAAAAAAAAAAGAAAAAAAAAAAAAAACCCCCAAAAAAAGAAAAAAAAAAAAAAACCCCCAAAAAAAGAAAAAAAAAAAAAAACCCCCAAAAAAAGAAAAAAAAAAAAAAAAGAAAAAAAAAAAAAAAAAAAACACCCAAAGACAGCAGAATACAAATTATTTTTAAGTGTAAATGTAATATTTACCAAGATATTCTTCATTCTAGATTTTAAACTAACTCTCAATAAACTTGAAAGGTTTTAAATGATATGTAATATATTTTCTGACCACAACAGAATTTAGCTAGAAATCAATAATGAAAAAAAGGGACGGAGAGGAAACCAAAAACATTCGGAAATTAAGCAATGCTTAATTAACCCATGGGGCAAAGAGGAAATCACAAGGAAAAATGGAAAATACTTGTATCTTAATAAAGAAAAAAACACAACAGAGTTGCGGGAAGTTGTTAGTGGGAAATTGTGGTTTTAAATGCTTATATTTAAAAAGACAGAAAATTTCAAGTTAATGATCTAAGCCAGGAAAATAAATGACCAGATAATAAATATTTCAGGCTTTGTGGAGCACATACGGACTCTGTTGAATATTCTTTGTAATTTATCAATCTTTGACCTAAACTATTGCTTTAAGAAACTAGAAAAAAAATGAGAAAATTAAACTCAAAATAAGCAGAAAAGAGGGAATAACAAAGAGCAGAAATTAATGAAATTGAAAAGTGAAAAGCAATAGAGAAAACAAAACAAAAACTGATTCTTTGAAATTGTCAGTAAAATGATAAACCTCTAAACAGCAAGGAAAAAACAAACAAAAACAGAGAAGATTCAAATTATCATACCTAGAAAGAAGAGATTCCACTTCATAATCAAAAACTTTCTCACAAAACTCCTGCCCAGATGGTTTTGTTGATGAATTCTACCAAACATTTAAGGAACAAAATACAAATCCTACGCAATCTCATCCAGAAAATAGAAGTGAATATTTCTCAAATTATTTTAATATTAAAAAATCAAACAAGGTAAATCACTATTTCAGCAGAATAAAAGGGAAAACCATATGATTATTTCAATAAGTGCATTAAAAAACATTTGATGAACTTCAATGCTCATTCATAATTAAAAACACAAACACACAGGTTGGAAGAAAATATTTGCAGCACACGTAATTGATAAAAAACATAGATTATGTAAAGTCCAGATTATGTGAAGAATTCTTATGACTCAATAATAAGAAGACAATTCAATAAAATTTAAAAAATAATATTTGTACAGAGATATTACTAAAGGAATTATATAAATGGCCAATAAGCACATCAAAAATACTCATTGTTATTGGTCATCATTAAAATTCAAATTACAACCACAATGAGATATCACTGCATACCTACAGGAACAGCTAAAATTTAAAAATACTAAAATTGCCAAGTATTGCAGATGATGTGAGCAACTGAAGCTCTCCTATATTTCTGCTAGAAAGGCAAAATGGTACCGTCACTTTTGGAAAACAGTTGGACATTATTAATTTAAACATATACTTCCCATATGATTCAGTAATTCCACATCTAGAGAAATGGAAATATATATACCACAAAAAACTTATGCACAAATGTTCGCAGAAGCTCTAGTCACAATAGCCCCAAGTTGGAAACAACCCAAATGTCCATCAACCAGTGAATGAATAAACAGATCATTGTCAATCGGTGCATTTACATTCTACTCAGCTATAAAACAAGGGACTACTGATGCACGCAACAATATGGACGAATGTCAGAAACATTGTGTCACGTGAAACAAATCAGGCAGACAAGATGATAAGTTGTATGATTCCGTACATGTGACATTTTAGAAAAAACAAAACTAAAGGATCGTAAAAAACAACAAGTTGCAGGGGTGAGGGATAAAAGAAAGGGAAGAAATTGATTGAAAAGGGGCACTAGCATAATAAAATGTGTCCTATACCTTAACTGTAGTGGAGATTATACAATTGCGTACTTTTGTCAAAACCAGTACACTTGAAAAAAATGAATTTTATTGTATGTAAATTGTACTTCAATAAACCTGATTTAAATATCTATATACCTTGAGCCTTAACTTGTTTCATTCATAAAAATTAATAGAGATGTATCATAGGCTTACTGGTAAAAGTGAGGACCATATAGCTTTCTCAAAAAAAAGAGAGAGAATATTTTCTTAACTCCAGGGTAGACAAAGCCTACTTACACTCGACCAAAATGCACTAATACTAAAAGAAATAATTGATAAGTTGGATTTTATAAAATTTTAAATTTGTGGTTATATCTAATAAAGAATGTATGTCCAAAATATATAAATAATTTCTATAAATTAATGGTAAAAAGACACAATAAAATAATTGGTAAAAGACTTGAACGGATATTTCACAAAAGGTTAATATTCCAACAAGCTAATAAGCAATAAAAAAGAATAGTGTGCAGATCAGCATCAACGTGGAGTGAAAAGAAAAAAAAGAAAAGTCTTACACAAAGAAAATGTACTTGATTATTCCATATTATCAAACCCAAACACAGGCAAGACAAGTCTATGGTGATATAAATTAGAAGGTATTTGCCTAGGAGAGTGGGAGGAGAAGTAAGTGGTGTCAGCTTCCAAGGGACGCTGGGGAACTCTCTCTGGTACAAAAAATGTGAGTATTTTATACTGTATCTTGCTCTGTGTGTGTGTGTGTGTGTGTGTGTGTGTGTGTGGATGGAACTGAATGCTTAAATATATGTATTTTGTCGTATGGAAATTATACCTTAATGTTAAACAAAACAAAACAAAACAAACTCTGCACTGACACATACGTACAGCTGCCTGGGGAAAAGAGAGACAAAATTAAATATTATTTGGCTTTCCACAAGTTGTCCCTTCAAGTCTGAGTGTAGTATCTTAAAAGAAATTGGCAGATAATGTCACTAACATCTCTGATACAGGAAGTTTTACTAGTAGCGGAAGTAGTGTGGACTGATGGGTATATGCTCTCATGCAGCACTGCTTCAGTTATTCATTGCATGTTGAGAGAGACAGATCATTACAATTTTGTAGAGGCTTTGATAAGGGCTTTTGTCTAAACTACATGATCAATAAAGAAAGAATCAGAAGCAGCAAAATGTATGTATCCTCAGACTCTACAAAGGGTCTACAATAAAAAGTCTGTTTTCAGACTCTCTACAAACTTCTCCATTTTCAAATGAGGTTAAATTTTCCTGGAACTGAAAGTATGAAACAGTCCAGTCATCTGTTCCAGATCACTCATGGTTTCTATGAGTGAGAATGCAGTGTTTACTCTGCCTGAAGTGGACACCAAACACCGAAAGGACTTTCTGGGCACCAAACACCAAAAAGGTATTTCGCTGAAGAAAGACACGAAAAGTTGTTCATGTTGAAACCTCTAGAAAGATTTTTTTGGTTTATGGATGTGCAATTCACAAATTTTACAACTTTGCTAGACACCGGAATGTCTATACTTGTCCTCAGACTTTTCCGTACTTGGCCTGGCCTCTTGTATAGATTAATTATTATAGATGCATTGCTACAGATATTGTTATCATTATTTGCTAACCATAAGGAACCAGACCCTTTGCTAAACACTTTGCTTCAAGTACGCTTTGCAACAAATTTATGGTGATAAGTATTATTACCATTTTACAAATGAGAAAAATAAAACTCAGAGAGACTAAATAATATTTTCAAGGCCATCTAGCTAAATGACGGAGTCAAGATTTGATCCCAAGAAGAACTTCCTACTCTTTCTGCATCCGTACCCCCGTATTCTTTCTCTTCTGTTACAGTGGGCAGACAATACTCAGAGTCCAGCCTACTCAATGCCTTGGTTCCTCCAATTACAATTCTTTCTTCTTCTTTTTTTTGTCTTTTTCATGACTGGTAAGGGGATCGCAACCCTTGGTGTGGTGTCGCCCACACCACGCTCAGCCAGTGAGCACACAGGCCATTCCTATATAGGATCCGAACCCGCGGTAGGAGCGTCGCTGTGCTCCCAGCGCCGCACTCTCCCGAGTGCGCCACCGGGTTGGCCCTCTTCTTTGCCTATGACATTTATTTCCCATTCTACCGAACCATGCTTGCCAACATCCAAACTGTTTGTTTTTAGCAGGTCAATTCACAATATATTTTATTCTCCTACCAAGTATGGAATCAATTGAGATAGACTTGATTGAGATAGGCTAATGAAAATAAAATTTTATCATCATTACTGAAAATTCATGGTAGACACATCTTCAAATCATTGGCCAAAGGGCTTGCTAATGCTCTTTGCTTCCTACTCAAGTTTAGACCTTTGGGAAGACTTCCTAAAGGAAGGTTTAGGTCTAGAGTAGAAACTATCTAGGATTGCTGACTTATTCTGGTATGGCACAGAGAGGGAAAAAGGAAAGAAGCAATTTTCCACTCAGGATCAAATTGCAGATTTTTAATAGATTAACTCCACCAACTTGAGAAACAGGAGCAATATATTTCCCGCATGTTCAGACAACTCATTCCTCCACTGTTAGGAGCAAAGGGTAGGTTATGGGACAGAAGGCCAAAAGTGTCCCTCTGGTGGAGGTTACTGAACATGGAAACTTGAAACCAGGGAAAGGATGTTCTCTTTACCCTCACCACCAACATGGCATGCTATGACATTTCTCATTAAAAAGCTACTAAAAAAGTTCTCATGTTCCTGCTACTGCAGAGCAACTAATCGCTTGTCTGCTTTCCTTCTACCAAGATTCCTTGAGAAAGTTGGAAAGTTCTTGGAAGAGTTGTAGATACTCACATCTCTTCTTTCATTCCTTAACACTCTCCAGTCAAAGTTATTTTAATTATTGTTTTAATTGACACATACTAATTGTACATATTTATGGGGCACATGTTATGTTTTGATGCATGTATGCAAGGTATGATGATCAAATCAGGGAAATTGGTGTATCCATCACCTTGAACATTAATCATTTGTTTGTGTTGGGAACATTCAAAATCCTCTCTTCTAGCTATTTTGAAATACACAATAAATCAAGATTTTGTTCCCACTATTTCACTTAAACTGCTCTTATAAAGGTCACAATCGTCTTGTTCAGCCAAATGCCGTGTCAATTTCTGTCCTCATCTTACCCCTCAGCAGCAGTGGATGGCGTCCTTTTTCTTGAAATTTTCTTCACTACTTTTCCAAGTTACTGTCTCTCTTTGTCTCTCTCGATCTCTCTCACTTTCTCAATCTCTCTCTCACTCACTCACTTTTGCCTCCTATTCTTCAATCTTTCTGTCTCTTCTTTTGTTATATAAATGGGCCAAAGATGTCTCCTGTGTGTTGGCCCTTTTGTTGTTTGCTTCTTCACAGCAGATGCTGGTGCCAAACTCACATTCTTACACATCCAATTGCCTAAATAAGTATATTTTTGACCATTTAGAGCCTGCCGGTGGTGGCATACCCTGAGAAACTGCGCCCAATATCTGCTAGCCATAGATAAGCCAAACCCCATGTCTATAAAAGACCCGAAGCCTCTGCTGCCCTTCTGAGCTCCGTGACACATTCTCCCCATCTTGCTGTTGAGCAACATTGCCAGTCCTGTCAGTCCCCTCTCCGGTACTTCTCTCCCCTTCCAGAGACAGACTCTCCTCTTCTTTTAAAGCCCTCAGAACCATGCCCTGACCACCATTTTTAATCCATTCACTACTGCATGATCCTACAACCCAATCACCTCTTCAAGGCTTCACCTTTCAATTACCATAATAGGATCTCCCACCCTCTTAAAAGTCACAGTGGGGGCCAACTTTCTGATACATAAGACTTGGGGAACACAACTCAAGCTTCAGTGAGTTTTGGGGGAACATAATTCAATCCACTACATCTCCCATTAGTTTTCTGATGACTGCTTACTCCACAGTTCCATACAAATGTCTGACAGACATTGTAAATTAAACGTGCCCCAATGTGGCACTCTTGACTCCACCTTCTCTCTCTATCAGCAGCCCTGCTCCTCGTCATCTCATGCAATAGTGTCACCACTGAGTTGTGTGTCAGGAAGGAAGGAATCACCTCTGATTCTTTCTTTTCCTCACTCACTCCACCAGCTACAGCGAATGTGTCAGCCAGCCCTGCATCCAAGCTATCTGTCCTAAATTGACAGCTGGTCCTCACCGCTCCCCACGACCACGCCAGCCCAGCCAACTTTCTCTTTTACCTGAACTGCTGCATCCCTTGCTTCCAGTCTCCAGCCCCAGTTACTTACACACCACAGCCAGAAATTTTTAAAAATGTGAACAGGTTACATAGATTCTCTACTTAAACACTTCAATCATTTTCTTTTATTCATCTACTGAAACCTAGATTCTTCACCCTGACTCACCTGGTCCTAGAAGCCACTCATCTCCTGTCATTGTTTTCTGAAGTCAGGACTCTCCTGCTGGACTGTTCTTCTTTCTGTTCCTACAATATAGCAGACTTGTTCCTATTTCATGGCCTTTATACTTTTGATTCCTTTACCTGGAATCCT